>NC_083719.1:51947740-52250770 GCF_028564815.1 Eubalaena glacialis
TTGAATCTTAGCTGATAGTGATAAAATAATAAACAAAAGGGAGTAAGCATGAAAACATTAAAAACTGAGTCTAAGAGACAAAAGAGGTCTGTCTTAAGTATACTCCACAGGGATAATACCCTGATTAGAGAACTCAAATATCTTATCTTTAGCAGGTTACCCTTACTCCAAAGAGCTATACTTCAGGCAGACACAGCTTGATGGCATGCTTATTAAAGATATTAATTAACATGTTAAATAAAAATAATTTATACTATCCTGTATTTTAATTCTATGCTTACCAAACAACTTTTGATAATAAATTTGTCTACTGGGTAGACTTCCTTAGGTAATAAAATGTTCAGATTTCAGTACAGTTGACTGAATATAAACAGAGAGGCTATATTTCTTACTATAAATTAATAAATCCAATTTTATATATAAACATATATATTCCCTTGATCTTTCATGTCTAATATTAGATCCTAAAAATCTCTCATAACTTAAAGTATGGAACAAATATAGTACACTTAGCCATTTATAGATTATTCTATCATTAATCACTTAATTGAGGTATGTAGAAGCAAAACATTAAAAAGTTTAATGATCTGTAAGTAAAATAGAGCACTTGCCACAAACACATTTCCCCTGGAAAGATTCAAAATGAATGAGAAGTCTTAAAGTTTCCAAAGCAATGTCATATTTTCTTTTTGTATGTTCTGTTTCCACCACAATACACTGGGATTCTGCAATATTAAAGTCAAAATTATGGAGCCCACATACTTCTGTACATAAACACCTCCATTCATTTCATAAAATTATGGAGCAGCACCCTCCCATAAAATAAGAGTGAATCTGCAATTCCCTAGAAAAACAAGGGCATTGCTATAAGGGAGTATTATCAGTGGCAGAGTTGCTTTAGTACTCTGTGTAGGGTGTTTTTGGAGGGGAAGAGAAAAGGGAAGGGAAGAGGACATAGATCACTTTACAAAAGTCATCAATTTTCCAATATGGTTTTCCCAGATTACAAAATCATATTTGTTTCCTAAGATAATGTGTCTTTGAAATTCCGTGATTCTCTGCACATCAATAAATTCTCTTGGTTTCATTCACCAAAAATCTTTCAGTAGTTTTCCATTGCTCTTAAAAACCTAGAATTCTTAACATGGCCTAT
The DNA here is from genome assembly GCF_028564815.1 of Eubalaena glacialis. Lineage (NCBI taxonomy): Eukaryota > Metazoa > Chordata > Mammalia > Artiodactyla > Balaenidae > Eubalaena > Eubalaena glacialis. The sequence goes on from NC_083719.1 coordinate 51,948,894, forward strand.
AAGTCTGATTTGGATCCTACTCTTTTCTTGCCTCATGTATATGATGCTTGCTTTGAGAGCTTCGGCCTCACTGGTCTTCTCTCAGCTCTTCAAATACACAGCCTCATGGTCTTCACAAAGGTCCTCTCTCCTCTCTCTTTTTTAACATCTTTTTTGGAGTATAATTGCTTTACAATGGTGTGTTAGTTTCTGCTGTATAACAAAGTGAATCAGCTATATGTATACATATATCCCCATATCCCCTCCCTCTTGTGTCTCCCTCCCCCGCTCCCTATCCTACCCCACTAGGTGGTCACGGAGCTGATCTCCCTGTGCTATGCGGCTGCTTCCCACTAGCTAGCTATTTTACATTTGGTAGTGTATATATGTCAGTGCTACTCTCTCACTTCATCCCAGCTTACCCTTCCCCCTCACTGTGTCCTCAAGTCCATTCTCTACGTCTGTGTCTTTAGTCCTGCCCTACGCCTAGGTTCATCAGAACCTTTTTTTTTTTTTTTTATTCCATTTATATGTTTTAGCATACAGTATTTGTTTTTCTCTTTCTGACTTACTTCACTCTGTATGACAGACTCTAGGTCCATCCACCTCACTACAAATAACTCAATTTCGTTTCTTTTCATGGCTGAGGAATATTCCATTGTATATATATGTGTCACATCTTCTTTATCCATTCATCTGTCAATGGACACTTAGGTTGCTTCCATGTCCTGGCTATTGTAAATAGTGCTGCAGTGAACATTGTGGTACATGTCTCTTTTTGAATTATGGTTTTCTCAGAGTATATGCCCAGTAGTGGGATTGCTGGGTCATATGGTAGTTCTATTTTTAGTTTTTTGAGGAAGCTCCATATTGTTCTCCATAGTGGCTGTATCAACTTACTCCTCTCTCTCTTTACCAGATAATTCTTCTCACTCATTTATTCACCAAATATTTTCTGAGCTCCTATTATGAGGCAGGCATTGTGCTACTCACTTTATAAATAGCCATGAATAAATAGGCAGGCAGTAAGCAAGATGAACAAGTAAAATACATAGTATGTTAGAAAGTAACAAATGGTAAGGAGAAAAATAAAGCAAGGAAAAATGACAAGAATTGAGTGTGTCTGTGTACGTGTGTGCATGTGTGCATGCATGCATGCGCAATTTTAGATAAGGTTGTTAGTGAAGGCCTTGCCTAGAAGATCACATTTAACTAATTAACAAGCAATCAAATAAGCAAAATGATTATGGATTGTAATAAGTGCTATGAAGGAAATAAAAAGCATAATTTCCTTTATGCTTTAACTGGGAGCATAAATGTAAGTAACTGGGAGAAGCCTTTGCATATAGATGGATCAGACAGAAAATCTGTCTGAAGAGAAACTGCATGTGAGCTGAGATTGAAGGATGAGAATGAGTCAAAATGTGACCCTTAGAGTATCTTAACATGGTCCCCAAAGTACAGATGGCTCAGATTCTCCTAAAGCACTATTAGCATATCAGCTATATAGGATGGTATCATGGATGACATAGATATTCATAGAGGAAAGGGAAACATGTATAGAATATCTGCCATGTGCCAGGTAAATGAAAAGCACTTTGCATGCTTGTCATACTCTTTAACTTTCTAAAGGTTTCAAGAACAAGTTAGCTGCTGTTCGCTGTAAAAAGTTGTTGCTGAGTAAAATCTGCTGGTGGTCAATGAACATTTAGGTTGCTTCCATGTCTTAGCTATTGTGAATAATGTTGCAATAAATATGAGAATACACACTCAAAGATCCTGATTTCAATTCCTCTGGATATACACCCAGGAGTAGGATTCCTAGATAATATGGTAGTTTTTATTTTAATTTTTTGAGAAAGCTCCATATTGTTTTCCACAGTGGCTGCACAAATTTACATTCCCACCAACAGTGTATACGAATTCTCTTTTCTCCACATTCTTGTGAACACTAGTTATCTTTTTTTTTTATAATAACCATCCTAACAGGTGTAAGGTGATATCTCATTGCAGTTTTGATTTGCATTTTCCTGATGATTAGTGATGTTTAGCAACTTTTCATATACCTGTTCGTCATTTGTATATCTTTTTTTGAGAAATGTCTATTCAGTTCCTTTGCCCATTTTTAAATTGGATTACTTGTTTTTTTGCTAAAACTGTAGGAGTTCCTTATACATTTTGGACATTAACCTGTTAGCAGGTATATGGTTCGCAAATAATTTCTCCAAATTCCATAAACTGCTTCTTCGTTTTGTTGACTGTGCCTTTGCTGTGCAGAGCGTTTTATTCTGATGTAGTACCACTTGTCTATATCTACTTTTGTTGCCTGTGCTTTTCATATCAAGAAATCACTGCCAAGACCAAAATCAAGAAGATTTTCCCCTATATTTTCTTCTAGTAGTTTTATAGTTTCGGGTCTTACATTTGTCTTTAATCCACTTTGAGTTAGTTTTTGCATCTGTTGTAAGATAAGGGTCCAGTTTTATTCTTCTAAATGTGGCTGTTCAGTTTTTCCAAAGCCATTTATTGAAGTGACTATCCTTTTTCCATTGTGTATTCTTGGCACCCTAATTGAACATCAGTTGATCGTATATGCATAGGTTCATTTTTGGGTCTCTATTCTGTTCCACTGGTAAATTGCCAAATGTATATTAATGAACCTACTCACAAGGAATTCAGGCAAGATTTTTCATAACTACAGATGTAGTCATTGATAATCTCCACAATGACCACATGACGGAGATGGAAAGCTGACCACTGCTCCAGTTCTGGGTCATTCTGCAGATCATTGTTTAAAATCTTCCCTGACATCATTAGAGACCTGCTAGTTGAAAGAGGGATCATTTCATGATGCTTCAACATCAAATGTATCTCCTCACTAAAAGGCTACAGTGCTTTTCTAAACCTCCAGTGCTTGTGTTTAGCATTCATCTCAGGATACTACACTCAGATAGCCATCTAAATCAGGGCTGGTTTGTTTTTCCCTCCAGCTACCATCTGAAGCATGACTTGTTTACCTGTCTGGATTCTCACCGTCAAAGCCACTATTATTTTCTAAAGTAGCATTTAGAATCATTTACAATCTTAGGGATAATCCAGATAAAACACGTGTGTTTTGGGGGTGTGTGTGTGTGTGTGTGCTGTCAATTGTGTAAACCCAATTTTTCAGGCACAAGCTTAAGAGGTGTAAGTGGTTGTAAAGAATCTGTTACAACCCAAGAAACTTTGTTAGTAATATATAGCAGTAAATGTAGATTAACGTTGTCACTTGCTAACAAAGAAATGAGAGACCATAGATGAGAATAATCTAACAGAAAATCTGTAATCACATTTGATCATGAATTTCAACCTGCTAAGCTACAAGTATATACAAAGACTGTGATTAAAGTTTGACTGACTTTTTCTGAGGGAAAAAACAACCCAAGGGAAAAAAGAAACTAAAACCATACAGAAACAAGAAACAAGTACAGACTCTTCACAGAGAGACAAGAAATGCCAAAGTTTTACTCAAGGCTCTAGATCTTTAGATAGTTGCACACAATCTTTGAATCTAGTGCACAAAATGTGCTGCCAAAGCCTACTAGGAATAATAATATACTTGTCACTCAAGGGATATTTTAAAAAATCACTTTCCTTTGTACTGTACCCAAGAAGAATAATTGGTACAGTACAACGCATATATTGTTTAGTCTTAACTACCTTAAAACTTAATTCCTTTTATTGTTATTATTTTTTAAAAGGGATTTTAAATACACTATTTGCGTAAAAGTTGGAACTAAGCCTTAAACTTGCTTTTTAAATATTTTTTGAATATTTTTTGACAAACAACTCTTCATTTAAAAATCCTATTCTTTCACTCAACATGCTTTTATTGTGTATCTACTATGAACATCTTCCAATATTAGACACTGAAATCTTTCTCTATGAGACTTAAAAAAGAATTTTTTTTTTTTTACATTTTTTGAGATAGACACTGAGACATTTTTAGGCAAACAAGAAGAGTCAATCATTATACCTCCATTTTTTTCCATAGCAATTTTCCTTGTTTCTCTATTTGGGTTAATGTCATCTTGTCCGCACTCAGTTATCATGTTAGAATGTGGGCAGTGGATAAAGTAACTTGAAATGACTCAATACTAAAAGTATAAGTTAAAATAAAGGCTCCTAGCCAAAGTAAAAATGCCCTTAACCCAATTATTAGAGTACCAGAAAAGGTGGGGAGTCAGGGAGGTTTCAAAATCATAATATTTCAAAGACAAACAAAAGTTGGTATTGTAAACTCAGAACTTAAAAAAGGAATACGTTAGAAAATTTTAAAATTCTGCCCACAACCCTCACAAGACATTTGAAACTTGTCTAATTAAGGATTACTCAAACATTTAGAAATAGATATTATACAAATTATATCAGAAAAAGAGCAGTGTTAAAGGCCATATTTGTGTTAATACTGTTACCAGAGGTAAACTACATTCATCAAAATTCCATCTTAACAACTGTGTCATGAAAAACACATATAAATGACTAAACATAAGGATTAAGACTTCTTACCCCATATTTACATTGGCGGGATGTTGCTCCATACTGGAAACGGCATTGTTCATCAGCATCATACACCTGACCTGGGGCCACAGCTGGATAAAGAAAGTCACGCTTGGGAGGCTCATTATCAAGGCAAGTACCACGGCCTGAACTGTTCAACATAAAGGATCAAAGGAAATTAGGTACACTGTGGACTATTTCAATCACAGTTATGAAACCATGTGTTGAGCTCTTTGTTTTAATAATTGATGCATGAAAAACAATATATTCTACAAATAAATAATCATATGGCAAAATAGTATATCTTTACTAAAACTTGAATAAGAGCTCCAATAGTTTTTTCCAGCACCAAGACACAATACAAGCATCTCACAAAACAATCTAAAAATGTCATGTTGGCCTTTAAACACTGATTTAAACTAATTTCTGAAGGAATCAAAACAATTTCATACTGCTCTAAGCTTCTTGTTTGTTTTCAGTGGAAATATAACCACATCTGGTAGTAGAATCAAAAACATAAAATGTGGAAAAAAAACTGTGGTTGTGATCCTTAAAGACCTAATCTATATACTTCCACCTTGGGCAGAACAATAGATGCTGTGGTAAGACATGTCCAAAGCTTCTTGAAATATTTCAATAACAAATGGGCTGAATGACAGATGAGGCCAAGATCCAAAGTTGTCCTCTCAAGTATATTAGAAATGTTTAGTCTCTCAAAAATTTCATATTTCATCTAGGATCATCAGAGTTGGAAAAGAGAATGTTCTCCTCTCTCTATAATTTCTGCTTTTCAAAGTACGCTTGCACTCAAACATAATATTTTAATTCAGTGGAACAAATAACATAAAGATCGCCAAAAGCCAGAGAGAATATCTTAGTTTAAACAGCTTTATACTTTGCTAAAAATAATTGTTCATTTTTATTTAGTCAGTGTGCATAAAATAGGACAGATGCTTTTTTACTTTCATTTCATACGTGAGTAAGTTAGAATTTTTAAAGAATTCCTATGCCAACATTTAAAAATTTTTTCCAACATTCCTGTCAATTGTGCCAGCACTTGTGTTTTTTTTTCCAAATCTTTTCCATCCACTTTGCCAAAGGAAAATAATTTCACAAGTAGAAGTTCCTCAACTATTATTTAGGACAGTACAAATTTTCATTTATAGGTAAGTAAGAAAGAACCATGCATAATAATGTTTCATATTCACTTAAAATTTTATCATATTCTTAAAATGCAAAAGCAAATTTGTTATATAAAAATGTATATTTGCACAATAGCAAATACCTTTAAAAAACTGAACCATACTATGCATAAGGTGATAGATTCAAAGACCCAAAGGATAGAAAATTATCTTCTTTATGCCCTTTTTCTTTCATTTATGCCCCTCTTGATTAATTTTTTAAACAATAAGAACATTTAAATGGAATATTAAATGTGGTACTGAATAGATGTATGTTATTATTGGCTATTATAATCATTTCATTTGTCACTGCTCTAGGTGTCTAACTAATAGAGAACAACCTTTTTTTTTTTTGAGAACAACTTTTTTTCACCCAACTATCCAGATTTCATGACAGAATGCTTTTTATTTTCTGTTTTTTGTACTTTTAGAAATTGTCATGTACCTCAGCAAGAAAAACTATTTCTAAGTGAATTTTAAAAATAGTAAGTTCTTTTTATTTTATTATGTAAAATATATGGGTATGCAAATTTTAGGCAAATGTAATTCTACTAGTAAATTCAAAATTTATATTAAGGTTAGTGATAAAGTGGTCAATGTGAAAAGTCTAATGGAAGAAGAATTTATGAGATAATTGTATTAGTAGTTTAATTTCCTAATTTTCCTCCTAAAATATTAGTTTCATCTCTATCTACAACAAGACTATAAAAGTCTATCTGAAAGGAGCTAAATATGTAATAAAAATAAAATATCAAGCTAAGTTCTATATAAATCAACGGGAAAATTTTAAGCACTGAAGTACTTAAGTACAGGATCCTACGGATAAAAATATTTGCCAATAGCATAACAAAGAAAGTATAAGATATATTTACCTAAGTGGCACCAACTCAAAATCCATTAAAAATTATTGTACATAATTACTTTTATTACTACAGAAAATTACCCTAAAAACTTAGAGGAAGAAGTATGTGGACCCCCAAAAATAGTTTAGGATAACCTGAGAATCCTGAGGAAAAAATAACCTGAGGAAAAAATTCTTTCCTGATAGCAAACTGAGAATTGGCTTAACCCAGGAGGAAGCAAGAATAATTGCTTCATTTACAGTTCTTGTTCCCAGGTATTAATGGTCTTCAAATCACAGTTCACGTTCTGTAAAAAAATACCAAATTAGATGACCATTGCAGGAGCCTCCAGACGACGAAGTAATGGCATGCACTGTGGTCACCTGTGGGAAAATTCTTCTGAGAAAGTCTATCCCAAAAGTGATTTGTGTTTCAATTCTTTGGAAGTAACTATTGCTTTGTATTAATGTGGTCTAGTTAAATATCTAGATGTCTCGTTCTCTCTTCCAGTATATTTTTGCAGAAGAACAGAACACCATATGAAATACAATAAGTGAAAAATTATATAGATCTTTAAATAATGAACATGTATTTAGGAATATGGCATCAACAAAGACCTTTTAAAATGGGTTTGGCTATATTTGTACAGAATATCAATGCTTGCAAGTCAAGCGTCTTACCTACTAGTATTGGCTCCAAGATAGCAAGTGTGGGATACGTGCAAGGTTGATTTAAACTGTTTGTACATTTTGGGTAGAAAATGTACTACATATTTTCCTTCTAGTAACCATAAACATTACGTACAGTAAAACCTTGATTAAAGTATTTGGGGGGTGAGATAGTTTTCATACTTTAATTCTTAACTGAGGGTTAAGCTATGAAAATATTTTTTTTTGCATAATGTTACTAAAACTTGTGTGCCACTTTCCTGCGACTTTCAAGTAAGTTAAATCTATAGACCACAATTATTAATTAACTCTTAGAAGATAATAATTCTGGATATGTTCATGCCTTTGTACCATCAATTACCATTATGAAATATCACAGATATAGGTATGGAAGGTAGAGGACATGAATCTGAGAGATGTATATATAACCCTAGGAGTGCTTTTCTTTGTTTTTTTTCCTTAGAAAATTTCCCAGTTTTCAACCCCAATCATACTCCTCTTTGTCTCCCCAAGAATTAACGAATATTCTGATTTTTAAAATAATAATTTCTTTGGTTTTCTCAGTAATTATTCATCTCCCAATTATTCATCTGCCTGCTCTTGGATTCTATATAAAAGGAGTCATACTGTAGGTTTTCTTTTGTGACTTTATTCTTTTGCTCAGTATTATGAATGTGAGACACATCCATGTTGATGTGTGTAACTGTAAGCTGCTCATTTATATTGTTCTTTGATATTCCATTTAAGACTATGCCACAGTTATTTATCCATTCTTCTATTAATAAACATTTAAGTTATTTCTAATTTCTGGAAATTGCAGATTATGCTGATATAAACATTTTGGTATAGTCTTCTGGTACCAATGCTTTTCTTAAAAATATTAGATATGAGTTATTTTCTTATATTTTGTAATTGTCTCCTTTTAACAAAAAGAAGTTCTGAGTAATTTTTATTTAATCTAGGGTTCTAGTTAATCAATATACAATTCTTATGATACTAAGCCTAGGGTTATTTATGCTACTATTTTCAAATTAATAGTGGTAATATTATATATAAATCGTCTTGAATTTTCTCATAAAATGCCACTTTTAAGTATAGCTGGTTTGTGCCCTGGTGTCATATGTGAATTTTTTCACTTAGAAAACATAAACCTCACTCATTAATAAATGAAATGAAGAACACTGTAGTTTCCATATATGAGATGTTATTACAACTTACTGTTGTTAAGCATAGATATACTTGTCCTGAGCAAAACTGTATACATAAAAAGTGGAACTATGATTAATTCCCTAGCAGCATATATTTCACAACTAAAAGCCCAATCCTGATTAATATCTACAGCACTATAGGTAATTATTGAATTAATACACTCTACTTTTGTTTATGCTTCTAAGACAAGGCAAAAAAATGTCTATTAGTTTGAGAACATGCTTTTCCCTTGATTATGAAATTAGTAAATCAAAGTATGTTTACATTTCCAGAATCCTTGCAGTATGATAGCAAAGTCATGTTTTATGTATTCTGCTTCTAATGAGAGAAGTCTTATTCACATAGTTCAAAAATTAGCCTTAAAAATAGGTACATGAGCCAGAGTTGAGTCTTCAATTAAAATTTACAGATCCTTATGTAAAATACGGTCTGTTGGCTTTGTTTCCAGAACACATGAAGACATACTCCTAATTGAAATTTTAGATTTATTTTTCACTTAAACAATTATACTATAAAGGACAGGCCTTCAGTCTACAACACAGTGGGTCAATCTAAGAAATAAATCTTTCTATATAACCCTGTACATATCTTAACAGTTTCTTAACAACAACAACAAAAAGTTAACAGATAATACCATCTCCTACTTTTTCCCACAAAATTGTGCTAATATACCTAAATTAAGCAAAAATGAATTAGGTTAACTCATCTATGGCAAGTCAAGTGTCTTACCTACTACATTCTCATAAACTGCTCTATCAATCTTCACAAAACTAACAATATTATTACCTTCTAAAATGAGTTACTCTAAGTCAGACCTTTCTTTCTTGCCCTCTATATGACTAGGATGCTTGAATACAACTGAACTTGAGGCTTCCAATATACAAACACTATACTAGTAATGTTTACTAAGTTATGCTCTTTTTCTCCATATGTAGTTATGACTTATCAAAGATATTTATGGGTTAGAGTGAAGTCCCAAAATGTGTCAGATAAATGGAAGGAGAAATCTGTTTTGCTAAGCTGTTTTGGGGTTCCACATAAAAAAAGAGGTCCCAACTATAAAATTTGTTTTCTCTCTAATAAATTATTGATAGCGACTTTCAAAGGTAATTGCTATAGAGGAATTGTAAGCACCTTGCTTGTCCTGTTCATCTTATATCACTTCTCTTGCAGCTCTACTTTTCTTCCTAGTTCATCTTCAACCATAATGTTGCTTCTCTTTTTTTTCAGCTTCCATCCTTTCTGTGAAAATGGCTAGTCTGTATTTAATTTGGAACTGTAGGAAATTTTGCTATGGATCTCTGACAGTTCAAACAATATAACAGACTTTAATTTAAATAGAGCAAGAGTTGATTCACAGAGGCCCCAGGATTTTTGAAGACTATATGAAATTACTCTGTACTACCACTGAGTGGTGGAAAATGTATGAAAAACTGGCCTAAATTACTTCTGGCTGCCTTCCACTGCCTGGTAAATTAGCCCACAGACATCAATGAGTGTGAGCCATAACACCAGGTTCATCTTCTCTAGTTTCTAAATAAATAAATAAATAAATAAATAAATAAGTCCCGCAGGCAGATAGGAAGGACACTACCTGCAAAGCCGTCGTCGAAAACATCAGAAGCTGGCATAACACGTCCATTTTAACGGTAATGGGTTCTTTATTATTTAATCAGGACGGCTTCTGGGCGATTCATGAACCACTTATTGAATCACCGAGTTTAAGAAATCTGAAAAAAAATATTGGGAGTTGGTAAACACCATCTCCTGATTGATCAATAGCACCTAGTGTTTCAGAATGACACGAGAGACTTTTTACTCTATTGGCATTTAAAGGCCATGAAACTGTTTTCAGTTGAACATAGTGAATAGTGAATCTCTATAAATCATAGAAAGCTCATTGTTAAAATCCACCATCATCTTTGGCCTATACAGTCACTAAGTAGAGAAAAGTATGCATTCTGTTGGCTGGGCTGCAGTTCCTAAACAATTCATCTTTCAGGATTTCTTTTTCTTGAGAAGAGAAACTAAAATAAAATGTTATGACTCTTTTTGAGCCAACTATAAAACATAAATGTAATCTCAATCCCTGATCAAAATATCACTGTATTTTTAAAAATATCACACATAGCTGTTAAAGCAATTAAGTCCACTGCATTAATAAAGAGGAAAAAAGAAATTCAAGAAAGTTACTATTATGTCTTTGTGCTCCAGTGAACTGACCTTTTTAAAGGGCCTTGTGTCTAAAAAAACTTTATTGCTTGGTCAGATTACAATCAGAGTTGTTCAGTTTACTATTAAAGAGGGGGAAAAAAAGCACCAACTTTCCCCAAAATCTCTACCCATTGTCTTTCACATCTATCTTTTACTAATGGCTTTAACTTTGTGAGCATTCCCATGAGGATGCACAACAGAAATATTTTTATAAAATACAGGATAATTAAACCCATTACAGCCCTGTCAACACTAATCATGCTTACACATAGAAAATGCAAAGAGGCAATAAGCTTACATAATGCTTTTTGGATTAATTCTTTCAATTAATTCAATGGAACACTTTATTGCCACTAGTAATAATTTTACATCTCTGACAAAACCAGTGGTGATTTCTTGACTATATTTTATCAGCAATTTAGGGATTCCCTTTTGGAGTTTAACGGCCTTCATAGAGCTTTAACTAGGCAGGGTCTGGCAAGAGATCAAAACCGGTCCTTGTATTTAGTATACAGAGATTGTCCTAGCAAATGGGCTGTGCAATAGAAACAGGATAGAGGAGAGAGAAATGGTACTTGGAAAAAAAAAAAAAAAAGCAAGCGGAGGAAAGCCTTCAAAAATGCACAGGAATACTGAGCATGCATACAGTTTGTCTTTCTGGTGGTAGACACTAAGATTCCATTATAAAAACATGAGCCAAGTCAAGGGAGAAATTCCAGACTGGCTTGATTTCTGGGGAGAGTAGATCTTCAACAATGTTTAATATTTAGGTTATATGATCTCACTAAAAACATCTCAGAAAATGATATTGCTAGTGCTTTCTGTTAATAACTACCAAAAGATGTCAAACAAATTCTCTGTGGTCCATCTTTACAGCCCTTTACCCAGTTTTGGCACAAGGCAAGTACAGTGTTATAATTTATCTATTACTAACATTAAAAATTGTTAGTTTATAGTATGGTTATTCAGAAGAGCTACCTTCTAAAATAAATTTCCAATTCCTTCAATTTCATCATCACATTAATTAATTCAAAAGAGCCCATTTTAAACATTTATCTTTTGATCTTTGATTGAGTAAAGCATTGTGCTAGGTAATTGAAAATCTCTTGTTTGGGGCTTTTAAAAATATGTAACTATAAGTTTTAAGAATATAATCTGGCTATTAGCAGATATGAACCAAAATTTTAATGAATAATGTTGCCTTACATAACCTCTCTGAATTTCTAAAACTTTACACTATAATCATGTTAAGGTGAACTTTGAACAAAGACAATTTTTAAAAAGAATTTTTGTTGCTTGCCTGTACTTTATGTATGACTCACTTTTTCACAAAGTATTTAATCTCTCCTCCTCAGAAAAATATGGCACAAAATAGTTGAAGGTAATGATAGAGCAATAGTGCTTAAAACCTCGATATTATTTAAAAAAATAATATACCACTTAATGAACGTCTATTAAGTGTTTTATATACATTACAGTGTTATACATAATTATTTACATGACAACCTGATGATGTGTGTATTACTACCTAAACTCACTCAACAAATGAGGTCACTGAATATTAGGAAGGTTAAGTAATATGTCCAAGGTCACACTGTTAGGAAGTGAGACCTAAGTCTATCAGTTTCCAAAGTCTAATCCTGGAGCCCTATGCAGATGACATGTGGAAAAACATCTGCTTTCCTAAATATAGTTAGTTATACCTGAGCTAATTTATATTCTTCATATTTAAATAACTAGACTCTTGGAATATACGTTAAAGGACCAGCAAAGAAGTTCTCAAACTGTAGAAAAGATGAGTCACTATAATAAATTTTCAAAGACAAATTTTCATTTTCTCATTTTCATTTCCTGGGCGTTGGTTTTTTGTTGTTGTTGTTTGTTACTATTAGATACTTTGGCATTCCTATAGAACTTAGTTTTTTTGCCAACAAAATGAAATATGTAATCACTGAATTAAAGCTTGGCTTATGCGCTATTAAATTATATAAATCTAAATTCTTTCTGATATTGCTTCTCATTTATTTAACATTTCTAACACTCACATCATCAACCCCTTTTACAGCCTCGTTTCAGTTCCCCTAATCTGTTCAGTTTGCGTTCTGTTTGAGTATGCAGGAGAAAATTTGCCACAATGATATAGTAAAGTATTTTGGGAACAGCCTGAAATATGGGAACACTGGGCTCTATAAAAGTTACTCATTATGCAAAGTTTGAAGCACTACATATTAGGCTTCTATCAATTGCTTACTTCTGGAGCAATTCATCATCACTCTCCAGAGATTACTTACTCTAGAAAGCTGGTGATATAGTCTCGACTGCAGGCAGACCAGGAAAAGGGATTGGTATTTGCAGTAATGTGAGCTGCCATAAGTTTTGCTGCTTCATGACCTTTCGTCCCACAAGAATTTCCAATTCCATCATGGTTCATACCAAAACTGTTTTAACAAGGAAGAAACATAAGAAACATAAAAGAAAAAAATAAGAAAAAATAAAACAAACAAACCCTCAATACATCCTTTATTTCCTTATTTGATCATTTATTAGCCTTATCAACATATGGCTTCCATCAAGATAGACCAGATCCTCTAAGGAAATATAGAATTAATGTTAAAGAGATTAAGGAATAATTCAATGATACAATATATTTCTAAATCTCTTTAAATTTATCATATACTCTCAAATGTTATTTCATATGATACAGTCTCTCCTTGAACAGAGAGGGGATATATATTAATTCTAACTTTATAAATGAGAAAAACTGAGATTTACTAAAGGCAATTAACCTATTAAAGATCACACAGTTAATAAGTGTTGAAATTGTTAGTAGAACCTACCTCTAACATGCTAGAGTTCAAGCTACCTCACTTGCTGAATCCAAAAGGGAATTATGAAAAGATAGTTATGATCCAGAGTTCTAGGTTATAGGCCAAACATAAAAGTCCTTTTTCTTATTAATATGGATAAAGGAGAATTAAATACATTATGTAATTTATGTTTGTGTGTGTATGTGTCTTCAAAACACCTTTTGAAAAATCCTGATACATTTAAGGATTATGAATATAGCCTTTTCTTTACCATGGCCTCCCTGATTTTTTAAAGCTTTTCTTTGTCATTTTTTCCTGTGTCCTGTAGCCATGCTTAGTGTTATCAATGTGATTTAAAAACATATCTCAATGATAAATCATAAAATTTTTCTGTAAAGGATCTATCCACTGCATATGAATAAATTTAAGCCTTTCAGCACAAGTAGCCAGAAGTTTAGGTGAAAATCACTAAAAAAATCCTTATTGTGTCCACTGTGACATTCTAATAAATGCACCATGATATGTGTTCAAGGGAATAAGTAATTTGTGTGACATGAGTATAATACAGATAAGAATAGTTGCTGGAGAAAAATTTGGAGAGATAGTTGAGAACAGATAATGACAAGATAATAAATGAAAGTAAATATCAATACTTTTGGCAGTGTACAGACTTTGAAGATTTGTCAGAAGGAGCAACTGAAGATTTCTGAGTAGGAAGATGTGGAATTGACCTGTATTTTAGACAGATCATTATAGTAATTCTGTGGTGGAAACAATAGAGTGGAAAGAGAATAGAGCCAGGGAGCGCAGAGAGAAGATGATAACCAATTAAGAAATGATGTAGGTCTGAACTAGGGCACGGCATAGAGAAGTGGGATTAGATTTGAGACATGTTCAGGAAGGTGAATTAACTGGCCTTCATAAATACAATATAAAAGAGCTATAATAAAGACATATAATATGTCCGTGTATGGCGGGAGGAGGGAGGAGGAACTAATAATTCAGGTATAGGGACTAACATAAGCAAAGGAAGAGAATCATATGAGAGCCCTTCCAAATAACCAAATAACCTTCCAAGAACATCAATACTTAGTCTTCTTGTGTTTGACATCAACACACTCAAGTCAACCTCTTCTAGGAACAAAGTGGTGGAATTTACTGTTTGTTGAATTAGACATATATTCTGTGAAAACAATCAGCTATAGATTTACATTAAAAATTCCTTACTATAAATTTATAATTCAATAAACTTAATATTCTACATTTCTCTCAAAGGTTGATGCTACGATGTGATTACTACTATGATTCTTTTCAAATGATGATACTGATGGCTTAAAAAATATTATTTCCTTTTAGCAGTAGTCTCATACAAATCTCTGAGTAATATTAAGATAGTTGTAGGCAGGCACAGATAGCTTTCAGAAAATCACTTTTGAGATTCCCAACTTCCTTACTTACTCTTTTCTAAAAAAAAAGTAAAGCTTCTTTTGAAATCATATTTCTCCCACGTTATAAAAGTAAGACTTATCTTTCAGTCATCCATAATTTTACAATAGTTCATTGTCTTTGGCTATAAAAAAATGGGTGTCAAGGAAAGAGACAATTGGAAACATTTAGGGTCAGCACTGAGAAAAAGAATGACTTTATTGATTGAATAACATATGTAGTTTCTTGTTTTCAACAAGTTTATAGGAAGATATAATCAAATTAACAGCTGACGGGTTGTTAAAAAATTTGATGATAGATCACCATGGTTACGTTTTGACAAAGAATTCAAAAGGAGCTCAAAGAACTGAGTGATATTTCTATAATAAATTCCTTTCATCTTATCTATTTACTTATGTGATCCAATTTTCTCAACATTCACATCTATAGAAACAAAATGAAGAAATTGAATTGGTGCTGAAATCCTGCCTCATTCTAGCAGTAATGAAGTAACGGCAGTAATTGAAAATATACATTTAAAGATACATCTTCTAACAAAAACTTTATTTTTATATTTAATTATTAAAATTCATAATATGTATATATTCTTCTAATCAATTATTAACTAATAGTTGTAATGTAATGAACATATAATTCAGAAAAAAAATTTTTATGATCACAGGAAATTTTAAAAATGTAATTACAACTTAAATTGTTTTGTTACAGAGATATTTGATATAATTAAAAATACTTTTAAGCATAAAAACATATTTTAAAAGTATATTAAGAAATATTAAAATATACATTAGGGTTGATATTCTGGGAGGGAAAGGAAGAGCAGACATATTGAGTTAAAGGAGGGAAAAAAGATGCAAATTTTGGCTATAAAAGAAGAAGCTGTTAAGTGTATTTTTTTAATAATCTTTTAAAAAAATATTTATTTATTTATTAATTTGGCTGCACAGGGTCTTAGCTGCAGCACGTGAGATCCTCGTTGCCGCATGTGGAATCTAGTTCCATGACCAGGGATCGAACCTGCGCCCCCTGTATTGGGAGCACAGAGTCCTACCCACTGGACCACCAGGGAAGTCCCCTGTTAGTGTATTTTTAAAATGCATAATGATGGTTACCAAATTGCTATGGCATTTAGATTCAATCAGGTATATTTAAAGGAGGTTTTTATTTTTTACATACTAATTTTTGCAGTACTCTAGAAATTCTATCCTTTGCAATTAGTCAGACAAAAAATTTTGGACATCAACTGAAAAATAAACAATAGGGTACATAGTTTTTAAAACTTCAGAAGTATAGGGAGGAGATATGGGGATATATGTATATGTATAGTTGATTCACTTTGTTATACAGCAGAAACTAACACACCATTGTAAAGCACTTATACTCCAATAAAGATGTTAAAAAAAATTCAGAAGTATATAAGGGAAACGATTTAAAAACTAATGAAAAGTATCTGAAGAAGTAAACCTTAAATTCTATTTCTACTTACAATCCTTATAGTTTAAGTGTCAGATGCAGATAGCTGTCTTAAGGATTTCAGTTTCAGGTGTCTAAGAGAATGTATACTTTTGCAGCTTATATTTAAAACATAAGACATCCCAGAAATGACCTGACCAATGTCAACTAGTTCACTGACAGTGACACAAAGTGAAATGGGAGTTTACAATTGCCGTTCATGACATCAGCTTCAAAAGATCCCTCTAATACACTGACCAGGCTGGAGAAAGAGAGAGAGTGTGTGTGTGTGTGTGCACGTGCGTGTGTGTGTGTGTGTGTGTGTGTATGTATATATATACACATATATATTACAGATAAGCTCCTTCCTGAGGAAACTCTATCAGTGAGGAGTTTGTCAAAAGAAATGAAACTTACTAGTGATTAGAGAAAATAAATGAGTCTACTCTAAACCATCATACTGGCAAAAATTAGAATGTTACCTAGGACTAAGTGTTGACAGTGGTGTAGAGAAACTGGGATCTTAGCATGCAACAGTTATAGTGTGGTTAGGCAGCAGTTCCAGAGAGCAATTCAGCAGTATTTGGTCATATTAAATAGAGGAAACATTATGACCCAGCAATCCTATTCTTGGAGAGATATCCCAGAAATATTCCCAACGGGAACATGTATGAGGATGTTCATGACAGAGTTATTTATGATAGCAAGGAGTTGAAGACAATCTAGGTATTCATCACTGGGGAATGGATAAATAAACTTTGGCAGATGCATATTATGGAATACTAAGCAGAAGTTGGAAGCAACAAACAAGATAGATGTCTACACATAAATATAGGTAGATCTTAAAAACACTGAAAAAATTGAGAAAAGGAACAAGGTCTATAGCACTATATCATACATGCAAACAAAAATTACATATATCTTATCAAATAACAAAGAAAGGCCAAGGAATTGTTCCAGATTAAAGACTTTAGAGACATTACCAAATGCAACAGAAACTGGATTGGAGAGGGAAAAGGTTATAAAAATATTGCTGGGACAAGTGAGGAAATTTGAATAGGACTATATATCAGATAATAGTAGTGTATCAATGTTAAACTTTCTAATGTGATAATTATACTCTTATGTAAGAGATTATCTTTTCTTCTCAGGAAACAGATGCTGAAATAGTTAGGGATAGGGGACATGTCTACAACTTATTCTCAAATAGTACAGAAAAAAATACATGTACATATACAAAAAGAGAGAGAAAGAAATGTTGCAAAATATTAACAATTTTTAAATCTGACTCAGGGACACATAGGAAATCTTTCTACTGTACCAAATTTTCCATAAGTTTGAAAACATTTCAAACTTAAAAAGTTAAAAAATAAACACAGACATATATAAAACAACCTGCAATATTCTGCAAGGATACATATGAATTCAAATATAGATATCAAATTTATTAAAGGAGTTATCTATGGGAGGGAAGAAATGGGAATGGAAAATAGGAATACAGAAATATACACACATATATGAAACAAAAAGGGGCCTTGCTGGGACTGATAATGATGTTGTGCCAAGAAATAAGGATAGATAGATAGATAGAAAATAAACTCAACTCTCTGCTCTTGAGTTAAAAAATAATAATTAAAAAAAAAAAAGAACAAAAGAGAGTTTGGTGAACCTGGTGCCCACCCCAGTGAGTGAATAGTGATAACAAGAGAATACTTCCATGGTTGGTTTTATGTGTTTAATAAAATTAATCATTTAATTTTAATAAAATTAATAGATTAGGCAATGATTCTCATTTGTGGAGGGTTAGAGAAAGAGAGAAAATTGGGAAAGAAAGTCTTCCTTAGGCCTCTTGTGATTCCCCCACATTTTGCTGAGTATGCCAAGTCTGCAAGGCCTGCTCTTAACCCAGGCCATTCCTCAGGACAACTTTAGGAAATGAGGTAACATCTCCCCCTGGACAAAGCACGTTTACTTACTACTTGCTATAAAAGTATTAGATTTCCCAAGCTCGGTGTTTCTCAGTTTTGATGCAAACCCACTACATGTGTGGCATTCATCTGGGCCATACTGTGTTGCCCATTTGGGATTTGGGGCCAAAAGGAACCAAAATAAATATGCTGATGCTTATGCTGCTTGCTGTGCTGAAGTCTCTGATCCAGGAATCTCATGTCTTTTGCTAGCATCCATGCAATGGTAATAAGCTAACTTATTAGCTTATAAATAAGGTAAAATCAAATCTCAAACTCAATGAGAGAGAAGTTTGTAGTTGATTAGGATAACATACCCAATTATGGAAAGCTAAGTAATCCTGAAACTAAAGTACTTCAAAATTAGTCTTAATTTTTCAGAAAATGAAGCCCCAAATCTATTAAAACAAAGTAAGTTATTTCCCTGGAAATAAATTATATGTTGAAGATTTTCAACTAAATCTCCCAGGGGAAACAAATGAAAGATCAGAAATTCCCTTTCTCATATCTTAGTACTTCTGATCTATTTCAAAAGTTTAAAGGACACTCTTATTTCTACATTGTGAGTAAAAAGTTTTCCCTTTTCCTCTAAGATATCACCCAAAAGCAATAAGAAAAATAAGAAAAAAGAAACACAAACTTTACATTTAATGAAAAGTAGGAAACTTCTAAAACCATAAACCACCATATCATAATGTATGTGGGAGGATGACTGAATACAGAAAAATCAGAGGAATGTGGAAAGACACACAGAGGGGACAACAAGAAGTGATCTAAGCTAAAACGAGTAGAGCATGTTCTCCAAAGTTAAGTGCAACAATCTGAGGGACAAAACCAACAATACTTTCTCATAAGCAATTGGTGTAAGGGTGCAAACTGTTGGAATATACACCCTTGTTCTAGCTGTCAGAGGAAGAGTAGATGGGGCTAACTGGGGAGTCATAAAAACCATATTTGTAGGAATCAGTTTGTCAGTGAGGAAAGGTGAAAGAGAGATTCTACCTTGCCAGCAGTTGTTAAAGAAATACAGGGTTAAAGAACTTGAATCATACAATACTGTATATCAGTAATAAATTCCTGCTGAGAAAGTAGCTCTGGTGCCTACCCAACATAAACCTTCTACAAGTAGTTCATCCAGAAAAATCAAACTCATTCAAAGATGTGTGATTCAAAAGGAACAAGAAGTATGTCTAGAATATATTAAATAATTTTTTTTAAAAAAGAACAGGAAAATACAAACAGAAGATGAGGGACACTTGGCAGAAAAAAATGTTGCTACAGGAAAGATAAAAATTGGACACACATGAACTCAAACTTAATGAAGCCATCATTTCATAAAAACAAGAATTTAACGCAGAGATACAAGTAATCAGGGAAGATACGGCAAGATGAGAGATGAAAGCATGAACTGTCAGAGGAAATAAATGTGGGGGGGGGGGGGTAGAATAAAACCATCACAGGAAAAAGGCCATGATGAGTTAGCAAAAAAAAAAAAAGGGAACTGCTGAAAACATTCCTCATAGACGTAAAAAGAGCAAGCAAAATAAAATTGTACAAAGAGTTTAAAAGGATCAAAGTAAAGGAATCCAATATATATATCACTGTTGTCCCCAAAGAGAAGAATCAAAATAATAAACAGAAAGAAAAGTGACTTAAAAATACAAGAAAAATTTCAAGAAACAAAAATGGCTAAAATCTCATCAAATGTGAACTATTCTACGAGGAAAAACTGACACAGGTGAATCCACACTGAGTCACATCCTAGTAAACTTACTGGACATCAAAAATAAAACATATTTTGGGCAATCAGGGCAAAAGAACAAATTACCTGTAATAGTAAAACAATCAGATTAACTTCAGATTTCTCCATGGTGACATTTAACACCAGCACACAATAGAGCAGTGCCTAGGAAAAATCTTGCATCCAGCCAAACTGGGTATAAAATCACTTTGAACAAGAACTCAAGAAATAGAGATCTTATGAATCATTCTAACAAAAATTGCTTCAAGATAAACTTCAGCTTTGTTTAAAAATAATGTAAAAGTCTGATGGTTTATTGACTCTATGTGACTCTATTTGAGTTTCATAGCAGGCAATGCATACAACACAAGTGAAACTGGTCACCAGTCAGATTAACTCCCTTGTCATACTTCTTAATTATATTTTCTTGTTTTGTTTTTCTGAGGTTAATTTATTCTCTTATGTTCATAATATATGATATTTTATATCATACATACTTAAGAGAGAATAAAACATATATTTACATTTTAAAGAATAATTATAAAGCAAACATCCATGTTATCTCTACCAAATTTAAGAAATACAACATTTTCAGAATAATAAAAGCTTGTCTCCTGTATTCACCTTAACAGTTATATTCTTCTTCCTCCCCTGAGAGAGAACTATCTTGACTTCTGTGGTTATCATTCCCTATGCATCTCTAAAGAATATATGTTAACTCTGCCTGGTTTTGAAATCTATAAAAGTGGAATCACACTGTATATATTCTTTTAAAACTTGCTTCTTTTATTCAACAATTTTTTAGAAAGCATCATCTCTGCTGAGCCGTCTAGCTATATACATCACTCATTTCCACTGCTATATAGATTTCCTTTATAAATACACCATTTAATTATCCATTCTATGATGAAGGATTTGCTGTGGTTCCTGATATGGGGCTACTATGGATAATGTTGCTATGAGCATTCTTAAACATAATTCCTGGTCATATATGTAAGAGTATCTCTAAAACAGCTTCTTAAACTTTTGGTGTCCTTTACATTCTTAAAAATATTGAAGACCCCAAAGATCTTTTGTTTATGAGGGTGTATGTGGTGATATTTATCATAATAAAAATTAAAACTGAGAAACTTTTAAAATAGTTATTAATTCATTTTAAGTAATAATAAACCCAATACATGCTAACATAAATAACCATTTTAATTTAAAAAATCTTCCAAAACAAAAGAATGTCAGTGAGAATAATAGCATTGTTTAATTACATTTTTGCTAATCTCTTTAATGTCTGGCTTACTAGAAGATAGCTGGATTCTCATATCTCCTTCGTCATTCAGTCTATTGTGGTATTTTGTTTTGGTTGAAGTATATGATGAAAATCTGGCCTCACACTAATGTATAGTTAGAAAAGGGAAGAGTATTTTCGTTAGCCCTTTCAGATAATGATAGATTTTTTTGATTCTACAAGAAAACTTGACAACTAGTAATTTCTTAAAGGTTAGTTGCAATGTGGATTCTGAATCCATTATCAGTGATCTCTTTGTATCCTGTTTCATCAATATCACCAATCTCATTGGAAAAGTCTTTAAGCATTAGGAAGCTGTCAAGCTCATATTGACAGCTGGAACTTATCCTAAATTTGAATTTTTGCTCAAAAGCTCAAATTTTATCATTGGCAATAAATAATGTTGGTTGTTTTCCTTGAACAATAAGCTCACTTGTTCATTTTTCAAGTGAATTTCTGCCAACAACTCATAGCTTCTCATTTGTTCTTTTAAATAAAAATTGTGTTCCAGGGAAAAAGCAGCTAGTTCATCTGAGATATGGAGCAAAACGTGCTTTACATACTTCCCATTTTGTGATACAGATGATTTGATAAAAGACATGTACTTAAGGGTCATGATTTAATAAAATTAATAATTAATTATTAATAAAATTAATAATTCTTTTGCTTCATCAAAGACATTCTTAAGTGAAACTGGCATGATGGTGACAAAAATGACTATTAGTACGGTTGCCTTGATTCATGCTAAAGTGCCAGTACATACCCATCACTGTTTTTGCGCAGAGTAAACAACACAGTTTAAAAAAAAAAAAAAAGACAAATTAAGTCTTAGTATTACTATGAAAGTAGTTTTAATCTGAAAGTCCTTTGGGAATCCCAGGGACTATGGACCACAATATGAGAACCACTGCTCTGGGATATTTGTAGAAAATAAATTCTTGGGTCATAGTTAGATAAAATTTCAACTTTGCTAGATAATACCAAACAGCTTTTCAAAGTGGTTGCACCAATTTGCATTCTCACCTATAGTGTATAAGAATTCCAGTTGTACCACATCTTCACCAATATTTGGTATTTTCAGACTTTTAAATTTGTGCTAATCATGGTGGATATAACTTATATTTTCCTGATTATTAATCAGATTGAACATCTTTTGACATATATGTTTATCAAGCATTTGGATTTCTTCTTTTGTAAAATGTTCAAGTACTTTGTATATTTAATTTGTAGGAGTTCCTTACATCAGCTGCATGTCATTTGCAAACATCTTTTCCTACACTGTGTCCTATCTTTTCATTTTATGGTGTTTTTCAATTAAGTTTTTAATTTTAATGTAGTTAATTTGGTCAATCATATACTTAATGGTTAGTATTCTTTATGTCTTACTTCTATTATATGTTCTAAAACCTGTAATGGTTTGAATTCTACATGTCGGTATTGTTGGATCCTATGGTAAGAATATATTTAGCTTTGTAAGAAAACGCCAAACTGTCTTCCCAAGTGACTGTTAATAATACATCTTAAGCTTATGTATGGCTTGACACAGGGATCTATTTATACTAGTTACTTCACTAAGCAGAAAGTATTTTTTTATATTTTGTTTTATTCACAGTACTTAACATCTGATCAGAGTTTAATAATTGGAGATGAACACTTAGAGGGTTAGTGAAGTGAACGAAAAATCTATCAGCTGAGATTTAACTTGGATAAACTGAGGAGACTCACAAGGTTAAAATGCAGATCTAATAAACATTCTCTTATAAGGCATGGAATCCATAGAATCTGACGCTCCATATTCACTACAATGAACTTAATTTTTTTCTGCACTTGTTCTTGAAATTACCATAACTAGAGTTATATAACTCACAAGTACAGGAAGGCTCAACTCTGCTCATGGGTTCTGGGACTAAGTTTGTTCACCATTAGGGAGAATATACAGAGACTGAAGCCAATAGCTTTGTGGAACAGCAATAAATATGGCATGTTGTTGATCCAGTTCAGTTCTAGTTTTTGAGGTAATTGTAGTTGTTGGGCTTTGGTCCTACTTCTTGTGAAAAAGACACTACCTTGCACATAAATCTTTAGTAACTGAATTCCTTGATTATTTCATCTACTCCTGAGACTCTGAGACCTTGACCAGTATTCCACTTCTTTTTGATCAGGGATTCCATTTGGCTTAGTGGTATTAAAGTTCTGGGTATGTAGCCCAGGTTCCCTTATGCTTCACCCTCTGGGATACACACTTACAGCTATCTACAGGACTTCCCTGATATTGACAATTTCCTGACTGAATTTTTATCTAAACACTGCTGGCAGACTAAACTAGTAAAGTTCTCACAAAGTGAATTGGATATGATGTGCTTAATTAATTAGTTAACATAATTTACTTTATATAGACCCTGTTGATTATATAGCAGGAGGTATTGGGAACTAGACCAATTTAGAAAATAAAAGCTTATGACTATAGCATAGGAACACATAGTTGCTTTATTAGAGTGTTATTTTACTCATGGTTTTGTGTGCTTTTGTTAAGAACTATTGATGCTTATGCATTGTGCTGCTCTAGGCAAAAATATAAGGTCAAGGAAAAGGGACAGAGAAGACAGTGGCTGTGGAGTGTGGATAAAAAGAAAAAGATGATGCAATTAGGTTTGTCAGGTTTGATCAAAACCCTTAGCAGTTTAATTTCTGTAGGAAAAATTGTGAAGCAGTGAGTTTGAAACTCTGGTTGCTAATCAATTTTTTCATATGTAAACATTTAAAAACATAATTTTAAATAACATAGGATCTTAAGAATTACAACTATACCATTAGAGGGGGAAAAAAGGCACTCTATTCATTTGGCCTGATTTCTTCACCTGCCCTATCCAGCAGGGTTTCTCTTCTCTGGGGCACAGTCCTATCTGGATGGTCCCTCTCACTAAAGCGCAACCTATGTTCTTGACTTCACCCCATATGAGAACAGGTGTTCATTCAGTGCATGGAGAAACACTCAGGAATCATACAAAGCACCTGTTAACCTATCAATGCCATTTTAATAAAAAGGTTAATTAAAATCCTATCATATATTTTTTATGAAAACTGACATTAAGATTGCAAAACTAATATAGGAAAGTAAAGGGTCAGAAAAAAACCAAGAGGATTTTGAAGAAGGAGGGGAGAACTTCAGTATCTGTTATAAAACTATGGTAATTAAAGCAACATGATCTTGGCACAGGGAACCTTTGAAAATAACAACAATAAAAGCTCCAAAACAAAAATGGAACAATACTAACATTTGTTAAATCTGATTGGTGTGCTCATGGATGCCTGTCGTAACACATGCGCACATGCATACAAGCATACATACACAAACACAGAATATTTCAAAGTAAAATATTTTAAAAGAAAATATATAGTGAATTACATGTACCTGAACATATAAAGAATACTTTGTTCTAAAACTTAGCAATTAAATTTTCCTTTCAGACCAATTATACAAGATAGCTGACTTGCCTTTGTAAATTGACTTAGTTCTAAAGTTTTAAAGCTAATTTTGGGGACCTTGAAACATTTTACTCCAGAAATAATAGTATAAATTATTTTTCTATGTCCAGGGTAGCCTACACAAGCCTATTTAACCTATATTACAGGCTAAAACTGTGCCTCTGAAATGAAAAATAGTATATGACAACACTGTTGGAACTAACAATTAAACAAAGTGGAATACATTTTAATTTTTTTTCTGTAGAATTAATAGTACTCAAAGAAAAGCAGGTTTACTAAAGGAAAAGATAAGTGAAAGTTACTGAAGAAGTACTAAAAGGTACGTGTAAGTATTATCAAAAAGTTCTGTAGGTAAATGGTTCTGACTCTTTTATGTCTGAATCTTAAAATTTGTGTTTTTCTTATTTTCCTTCATAAAGATATACCACGAACACTACATAACCCCAACCTAGCAGTTTTGCTTTTCATTTTGGCTCAGAGGTACAAACTTCCAGTTCCAAAATTAATGAGTTATGGGTATGAAATGTACAGTGTGGGGAATATAGTCAATAACTTTGCAATATCTTTGTATGGTGACATATGGTAATGACTTATTGTGGTGGTCATTTTGAAATGTATGAAAATACCAAATCACTGTGTTGTGTAACAGGAACTAACATAGTGTTGTAGGTCAGTTACACTTCAAAAACAAACAAACTCATAGAAAAAGAGATCAGATTTGTGATTACCAGAGGAAGCGGGTAGGGGGAGGGGGAACTGGATGATGGTGGTCAAAAGGTACAAATTTCCAGTTACAAATAAGTACTAGGGATGTAACTACATGATAAATATAATTAACACTGCCATGTGTTACATATGAAAGTTGCTAAGAGAGTAAATCCTAAGAGTTCTTATCACAAATTTTTTTCTATTTCTTTAATTTTGTATCTATATGAAATGATGGATGTTTACTAAACTTATTGTGATAATCATTTCATGATGTATGTAAGTTTAATCATTATGCTGTACATCTTAAACTTATACAGTGTTATATTCAATTATATCTCAATAAAACTGGAAGAAAAAAGAATACAAAAAAAGAAGTGAGTTAGAAGATGTTCTTGAAGCAGTTGATCAAGAGTTGGAAAACTGACCAAGAGTAGGAAAAGAGAAAGTGAATAAAAAGACGTCTTCCTTCAGGAGAGGAGCCTTTATCTTCATTATCACTGTATACACAATACATTCTATATTAGGTAAATATAGCAGGTGCTCAGTGAATCTCTGGAATCAATTAAATTGTACATCATTGACAGAATACCTACTGATCAACTGTAAATCATGAGACATAATTTGGTAAGTATCATACATGTATACCTCTCTTGATAGTAAATAATGTACTAAAAGTATGTAGTATCATATAAAAAGTAATAAGAGGGGGAGAGGAGAGGTTTGGGGTCAAAATAAATGGCATCACCAGTCAGAGACAAGGTGGTGGCTATATAGAGACTGAGAGATTATGCACTAAATGTTATTCGTTAAGTTAAGCTTCTATAACTCAGGGAGAGTCTATCATATATATTAATCTATTGTTACACACGCTTTTCTCAAATACTTTTTTTAGTAAAGTACATAGTTTTCTATGAAACTGATATTTTTTCATCTGAAACTATATGTAACAAAACAAAATTTCATTTTATACGAAGGCAGATAGATAGATAGATAGATATGGAGAGATATATAAGGAGAGAATTTAAGTTTTGTATTTTTTAGGATATGTAAGAGGCAGCTCATTTGTGATTATATTTTACATCATTTCACCATATATTATATGACCACTTAAGATTTCAAAAGTAATACAATGTATATTGTATCACAAAATAACAGCTTACTCTTGATTTTGGTACACTATTATTACTGGTTCTTTTGGAAGATTTGTAAAAATGAAAAAGAGTAAACATAGACTATTGAGTATAAATTTAATATGCATTTAGTCTGGATTTCTTTTAAAAATCAAAATAGATGTTTTCAAACCTAACAAAATCTGTACAGCTAAGGAAAATCTTAAAATGCTTAATTGAATTTTTGTGTCTAAGCAATCAATTTTACCATGTTCCTAATATATTATCATTATTCTTGTTAGATAACCATGGTACTTTAAACCCTGCCTTTCATTTTGTTAAATAATCACTAGTACATAGAACATGTACTTTTAAATTCTCCACTAAAAGAAAAAATCAGTAGATGATCAATCAGTTCTTCAAAAAGATAACACATTTACAATTACAGAAAAAAAGAACAGTTTCCTAATGTTTTTTAATATGATTAAATTTGTCTTCTAAAAGTGATGAGATAATTATAGTCTAAATTGTGACAACTATAAAATCTCAAAACTAAGCCTTCTCATTGTAGCAGAAAAATACAAAGGAAGAAAAGGGACATCTTTCTTTACAATTATTTTCCACTTATAATCTCTTTGATCTGTTCTTATTCATAACTGATTTTGGCTATGAATCACTTGTTATAGAAAAGCAAAGACGAAATTTAAGGGATGTATTCAGAAACTTCTATACCCACATCTGGCAAACATTTTTTAGATTTAACAGTTACCCACTAGGATAGTTATTACAATTTGTTCATGTGTTTTCTAAAACAGAGTTTGGAATTTCACTTCTACTTCTGGGCTTTATATACAATTTACTAAACTAAGTGAACTCAAGATTCTGAACTTATTTAGGAGGATATTTAACGAGGGGGGTGCCTAACAGAATCTAGGACCTAGACTCCATATGTGTAGAAAGCAATGTTCACATTTAGTATAAACATTTCTGACTTGAAAGTTAGGTTTCCAAAGCCAATGAAATCACTGTAATACATTTACATCTTTTCTACTACTACTTTACACTTTTTTCCTTTCATCTAACTGTAAAGATGCCAGGAACCAGAGGAAACAAGCTATTTGAGATATACTAAGATTTTGGGTGCGGTGTATAGGTGTATGTGCATTTGTGTGTGTGTGTGTGTGTGTGTGCGTGTGTGTGTGTGTAGGGAAAAGGTAGGGAAGATAGGGAAATCATGGCAAAGATAGGGAAGGTAGCTGGAACAAGGAAACCTTTGTTATTATAATCTTCCTTGTACTATGAGCAGAATGTAAATGAATTAGTTTATGGCAGCTGAAATTCATATCAACCAATTAATACAATGGTGTCTGCCTACAAATTCACTTCTGTTTTTCCAGCAAAATGAAGGGAATGCCTTATCAAAGTTCCTAAAGTTGATAGTGACTAAATTTTACTTCAGTAGGTTTATTATTTCTATAACACACATACATACACCTACTCTGTTCTGTAATTCCAGACACTTAATTCAGTAATTACCTGACTGGTTTAATCTATTTTTGGTCATTACTGCATGTCATGGCAAAGACTTAATCACTGAAATAATTTAATTGTTAGACTTTATTATAAGAACTTTTCTAAAAAACATCTTTATGTTATTATCATTATTTTAGCTACTATGGGAGTACGTCTGCATATGTGACAGCCTATATATGAAAATGTATATTGTATATATAATATATATATATGTGTGTGTGTGTATGTATGTGCATGTATGTGTGTGTGGACAAATAGGTAACATAATTTTGGCATCTTCCTGGCCCTGACAGTAATGGAGTAGCATTTTAATAATAATAGCAATATGTTCTAATTTAAAATATATAAAAATTTTATAGTAGATTCATAAAATCTAGTATAAATAGGAAAAAATAGGAAAATAATACCATGCATGGTATTTTTATTACTAGTTTGGGTAACAATGGCACTGTACAGCTCTAAAGCTGAATCAACTGACAGAGTAAAATGTTTGTCATGTTCCATAGACTAAAAATGTTTCCATACAAGAAAAAAATAAGTTCATTTGCTTTTTCCAAAGGGTAAAAAACCTTAAAAGAACCACAACATTCATTTTAGAGTTAGACCTTACAATACAAACATTCTTCATTCATTCATTCATCCATTAACAATTATTGACAGAATGCCTATTACCTCACATTAAAGGTCTATTTGCCTCAGTCCCCATTCCCCAATATATCATGTCTGGCTTTAAATAAAAAATGGCAAGACATGCTGAAATACAGTTAAAAGGGACCAAACAAGCATTAAAACTAGGCTGAGATATTATGCAAATTTTGGAATTAACAGAGAGGGAATTGAAAATAAGTATAATTAATATGTTAAGGGCTCTAATGGAAAAAGTAGACAATATAGAAGAAAAGATAGGTAATATAGGCAGAAAAATGAAAACTAAGATCAAAAGGAAATACTAGAAATCAAAAACAGTATAACAGAAATGTAGAATACCTTTGATGATCTCATTAGGAGACTGGACTCACTGAGGAAAGAAACAGTAAGCTTGATGACAGTTCAAGAGAACCTTTCCAAATTGAAACGCAGAGAGAAAAAAGAGTGAAAAAGAACCCCCACACACAACAAAACAGAATAAAACATCCATGAACTCTGGAACAATATCTGAAGGTATAACATATATGTAATGTGAATACCGGAGATAGAATAAAGAAAGAGTGGAGCAGAATAAATGTTTGAAGTAATGGCCACGCATTTTCCAAAATTAACAACAGACACCAACCACAGACCCAGGAAGTTCAGAGAATACCAAACAGGATAAATACCAAAAAAATCTATACCTATGCACATTGACTCAAACTACAGAGGACAAAAGACACAAAGAAAATCTTAATAGAAGCCAGAGAGAAAAACAAAACAAAACAAAACAAAAAAACCTTACTTCTAGAGGAACAAGGGTAGGCATAACAGCAATTTCTGATCAGACACCATGCAAATTCTGAATCCAGTAAAATTATTCTTCAAAAGCTCTGAAGGATAAATGAATACTTTCTCAAACAAACAAAAACTGAGGAAGGTTATTATCAGCAGACCTGTACTGAAAGAAATTTTAAAAGAAGTTCTTCAATGAAAAGGAAAATTATATAGGTCAGAAACTTGGATCTACATAAATATAGGAAAGGCATCAGAAAAGGAATAAATAAAGCAAAAATAAAATCTATTTTTCTTATTCTGAAAAATACAAAAGGTAACTGTTTCCTAAAAGTAATAATAATAGTAACAATATATTGGTGATTATAGTAAACGGTTAAATGGAATGAAGTACAGCACTGTCATAAGAGATTGGAATGAGGAATTGAAAGTATGCTGCTATAAGGTACCCGCACTACACATGAGGGAGGATACTGTTATTTGAAGGGGAACTTAGATTAGTTATAACATATATAAAAATTTATAAATATATATAAACATATATGTATCTGTGTATATATATTATTAAATATATTTTATATTAAAATTTTATGCTAAAACTCAAGAGAAACAATTAAAATTTTTAAAAGAAGCATAATTGATAAGCTATGTGAAGAGATAAAATGGAATCATATAAAATGTTCAGTTAAAACCAGAGAAAGGAGAAAAAGAGAAGGAAAACAAACACAGTGCAACAAAGAGAAAAGTTACAAAAATGGTAGATATTAATTCAACTATATCAATAATCAATTTAAATATAAATGGTCTAAATACATCAATTAAAAGACAGCAATTACCAGAGTGAATAGAAATATAAGAGCCAACTGTATGTTGAACATAAGAAATTCATTATAAATATAATGACCCAGCTAAGTTAAAAGTAAGGGATGGATAGAAAATGATATACCATGCTAACATGAATCAAAAGAAAGCTGGGGTAGCTATATTAATTTTAGACAAAGCACACTTCAGAAAAGGGAAAATTCTCAGGATAAAGAATGATATTACATAATAATATAGAGGTCAATTCTCCAAGGAGACAATTAGAGTGTAGGCATTTAACAACAGTATCAAAACATTTGAGTCAAAAACTGATAGAAAAGCATGGGGCAATACACAAATCCACCATTATAATTGGAGACCTCCACACCCCATTTTCAATAATTGATAGATCAAGCAGGAAAAAAAAAATCAGTAAGGATATAGTTGACCTGAACAGCACTATCAATCAACTTGATCCAAATGACATTTATAGAACACTACATACAAAAACTGCAGAATACACATTCTTCTCAAGCTTACATAGATTATTCACCAAGATAGACCACACTATAGGTCATAAAAGACATCTTAACAGATTTAAAAGAATAGGAATCATACAAAATATGTTCTTCAACCACAATGGAATTAAACTAGAAATGAATAACATAAAGATAGTTGGAAAATCTCAAAATATTTGGAGATTAAAGAACACCTATAAATAATGCATGTCCCAAAGAAGATGTTTCAAGAGAAATTTTTAAAGTGTTTTGAACTAAATGACAATGAAAATACAGCTTATCAAAATTTGTGGGATGCAGCAAAAGCAGTGCTTAGAAAGAAGTCTATAGCATTAAATGTATACATTAAAAAAAAAGACATAAAATCAAACATCTAAGCTTCCACCTTAGGAAACCAGAGAAAGACCAATTTAAGCCTAAAACAAGAAGAAGAAGAGAAATAATAAAAATGAGAGCAGAAATCAAAGAAATTAAAACAGAAAAAAAATAGAGAAACCAAAGCTGATTCTTTGAAAAGATCAATAAAATTGATAAATCTCTAGCCAAGATAACCAACTAAAACAGAGAGACGACACAGATTACCAGTATCAGAAATATGGGTTATCACTACTGATCCCTTAGACATAGAAAAACAATAATAAAGAAATAATATGAACAACTCTAAGTCAACAAATTTGATGACTTAACTGAAATGGACCAATTCCTTAAAAGACACAAACTACCAAAACTCACACAGTTTATAAAGAAATTAAATAATTATTAACCTTCCAAATTAGAAAATACCAGGCCCAGATGATTTCACAGGTGAATTGTATTAAACATTTAAGGAAGATACTGTACCAATTCTCCACAATATTTTCTAGAAAATGGAAGCAGAGGAAACACTTCCTAACTCTTTCTGGGAAGTTAGCATTATACAAGAAAGGAAAATAAAGACCAATATCTCTCATGCAACAATCCTCAACAAAATATTAGCAAATCAAATCCAACAATGTATTGGGTTGGCCAAAAAGTTCAGGTTTTTCCATTAACATGTTACAGACGAAAAACCCAAATGAACTTTTTGGCCAACCCAACACAAAAAGAACTATACATTATGACCATGTGGGATTTATTTCAGGTATTCAAGGCTGGTTAAACATTCAAAAATCAACCAATGTATTCCATCACATCAACAGGGTAAAGATGAAAAACAGCATATAATCCAAAAATTGATGCATAAAAACCATTTGACAAAAATCCAACTCCCATTTGTACTAAAACTCTCAGCAAGCAAGGAATAGAAGGCAACTTGCTTAACTTGATTAATAATATCTAGAAAAAATCCCTACAGTTATACTTAATGGTGAGAAACTAGACACTTTCACCCTAAGATTGAGAACTTTCAAGGAAAGTATGTCTTCTCACCCTTCCTATTCAACATCATACTGGAAATCTTAGCTAGTGCAGTAAGACAAAAATGAATGAATGAATTTTTAAAAAGATATAGAGATTGGGAAGAAAGAAATAAAATTGTCTTTGTTCACAGATGACACAATTTTCTCTATAGGAAATTCCAAAGAGATGAAAACAAACAAACAAAACCTCACGGAATGACTCAGAAAGTATAGCAAGGTCACAGAAAGTGAAGTAATATACAAAAGACAACTGCTTCTCAATATACTAGCAAAGAACAGTTGGAACTTCAAGTTTAAAACACAATACTGGTTACAATAGCAACAAAAAATTAAATACTTAGCTACATATCTACAATATGCACAAGATTCATATACAGAAAACTACACAATTCTGAAGTGAAAGATCTAAATACATGAAGAGATATTCTGTGTCGATGGATTAGAAGACTCAATATTGTTGATATTGAGTATTGATATTGAATACTGAAGATGTCAGTTCTTCCCAGTTTGATCTCTAGATTAAATAAAATCCTAATAAAAATCCCAGCAAGCTATTTTGCAGATATTGAAAAATGGATTCTAAAGTTTGTATGCAAAGACAAAAGACCCAGAACAGCCAACACACTATTGAAGAAGAAAATGAAATTGGAAAACTCACACTAGCAATTTCAATACTTATGATAAAGCTACCATAATCAGGACGGTGTGGTACTGGCAAAAGATCAGACACATAGAACAATGGAACAGAGTAGAGAACCCAGAAATAGACACACAAATACAGTGAACTGATCTTTGATAGAACAATTTTGTACTTACTCAAATTATGAAAAAATAGGATTTACTATAAAAGTTCTCTTCAGAACATGAAACCAGAATTAATGACATGTTGTCTATCCCTTCTGTTAACCTCTACACATTCCACTTCTCTTAGGCTTTTAATAAGATATGCTAAAACTGTATTATATTTCATTGATCAAAGATTTCCAATGTAAGACTACTGACTTTAGAATCATGTACATAATGCTAAGCTTAGAAATAATTTTTATTTATAAAGGATAAAAAATATATCACAATGACTAGATTCATGATATTTCAAACCTCACAACTGAAATATTTTAGTCTATGTTGGCAATACATCATTTTACCAAAGTTATGAAATATTTTCTAATTTACATAAGTTATATGTCTGTATAACTGCAATAGAATAACAGAGAAAATAGGATATCCATTAAGGAAATCACTATTCCTTGATTCTTAGAGTAGAGGAAGAATTTTGTCAACTGGAGGATAAATTTTAATTGTCTTCAATAAGAGAAGGGTTTTAAAAAATAATTCAAAAAAATTTGAATCTCAAAAATCTTAAGAACCTTAAACCTTGATTAAGAACCTCTTCACTCTGCCAAAAGACAGAATTTTTCTATTGGTTTCCATATAACATATTAAGGTTAGAAAAATATAGCAATATTCTTTCCTAAAACTGATCTACTGACATTATTCAACATACTACAAAATAGGAACCAAAAAACAAGAAATAATATTATACAGGCATTAATGTTCAGGTTCTCATTAAACTTGATTTTGAAAAGATCAAGGTTAAGAAATATATTCATCGGTCTAAGAGCCTAGACAAACCACAATATAAAAACTGGATAAAACAGCACATGCAGGACTTCCCTGGTGGCGCAGTGGTTAAGAATCCGCCTGCCAATGCAGGGGACACGGGTTCGAGCCCTGGTCCGGGAAGATCCCACATGCCGCGGAGTAACTAAGCCCGTGCGCCACAACTACTGAGCCTGCACTCTAGAGCCCGCGAGCCACAACTACTGAGCCCTCGTGCCACAGCTACTGAAGCCCGCACGCCTAGAGCCCATGCTCCGCAACAAGAGAAACCACCTCAATGAGAAGCCCGCGCACCACAACGAAGAGGAGCCCCCGATCGCCGCAACTAGAGGAAGACCCCGTGTGCAGCAACAAAGACCCAATGCAGAAAAATTAATTAATTAAAAAAAAAAACAAACAGCACATACAAACAAAAAAACCTCCTAGCCAATTTAATGTATTTATAAACATAAATTCAGAAATCCTAAGTAGAATACTAGCCAATTGAATGTAGCAACATCCCCCCCCCCCAAAAAAATACTATTCCTGATCAGGCAAAGATTACCTTAAGAATGTAAGGATAGGGCTTCCCTGGTGGCACAGTGGATAAGAATCTGCCTACCAATGCAGGGGGCACAGGTTCAATCCCTGGTGTGGGAAGATCCCACATGCCGTGGAGCAACTAAGCCCGTGCACCACAACTACTGAGCCTGTGCTCTAGAGCCCGTGAGCCACAACTACTGAAGCCCGTGCACCTACAGCCCGTGCTCTGCAACAAGAGAAGCCACAGCAATGAGAAGCCCACGCCTCGCAACAAAGGGTAGCCCCCACTCGCCGCAACTAGAGAAAGCCCGCGGGCAGCAACGAAGACCCAACGCAGCCAAAAATAATTAAAAAAAAAAAAAAAAAAGAATGTAAGGATAGTTCAACATTAAGAAATCTATTATTTATATCACTATATATCAACAAATATGTATTAACTACATATTTATAAATTAAAGAAAAAATAATGGGAAACTCTTATATAGTGTAAGGCAGGCACTATTCTAAATACTTTATATATAATAACTCCATAGTTTATCACAATTTCTCATTTTGCAGCTATGGAAAACAAGACACAGAATAACCTGCTCAAGGTCATAAAGCTGGTAAGCAGCAGATCACAGATTTGAATTCAGGCAGTTTTATCTCAGCAGATACCAAAAAAAAAAACAAGATAAAATTCAATACTCATTAGTAATTTACATAAAAATAAGTTGAAAAAAATAGAAATAAGATTTAATCATGTCTAATGATAAAACATTAGAATTATATGTATTAAAATCAAGACTGAGACTGAGATACCCTCTATTACTAATTATATCTAAGATTTTATTGGCTATCCTAGCCAAAACAAGATAGATAAATAAATAAATCTAGAGGTACAAATATTGGAAAGAAAGAGCCAAAACATGAATTATTTGGAGAAATTACAATTGACTGCAGAGAAAATTCAAAAGACTCACTGTTAAAGCTAATAAAAATGTTTAAGTGGCCAGATATAAGATCAACATTAAGAAAAATTAATGACTTTTCTGGATTCAACAATAATGAATTAGAAAATATAATGAAAAAGGATCCTGTTTACAAGTTAGCAATAACAAAAAATCCTAGAAATTTTTTAAAAAGGAATAAGACCCTATGAAGAAATAACAAATCTAAACCAACGGATATAATAAACACCTTAATAAATGGAGAGAAATACAGTCATCCCTCAGTACCCACAGGGAACTGGTTCCAGGACCCACTCACATATACCAAAATCCATGAATGCTCTCATGGAGCAGTCCATGAGATGAATGCTTATGAATATATGCCCCTTATATTAAATGGCATAGTATTCACACATAACCTATGTACATCTTCCCATATATTTTAAATCATCTCTGGATTATTTATAAAACCTAATACAATGTAAATGCTATGTAAATAGTTGCCACCATGCAGCAAATTCAAATTTTGCTTTTTGGAACTTTCTGGATTTATTTTCCCAAATATTTTCCATCTGTACTTGGTGGAATCCAAAGATGTGGAACCCATGGATACAGAGGGCTGACTGTATTATGTTCCTTTTTATAAATTCAATGAACTACCATCAAAATTCCTATACACATTTTTATGGAAACTTAAAAATATTTCTCATGTTTATTTGGGAAAGAAATGTACAAAAATGGTGAAAAAATCTTGAAAATGCAAAACAGTGTCAAATATAATGAAGCTACAGTAACTAAAACAGAAGAGACAAACACGGATTTCAAATACAAGTTGTCAAATACATTACGAAACTGCAGTGATTAAAATGGAATAGACAAATACATAAAAGGTACAAAATGGAGTTCATAACAGGCTCATGGATATAAAGAAATACAACATTAAATTTAAAAAGCAAAGCATATAGGAAGATATCATTTTTATGAAAAAACACATTTATATGTGTGAATGTACAGATTAGAAATCTATGTGTCAAATGTGACAGTCTGAGGAAGATGGCATTGTAGGAGAAAGGGGTAAATGGCAATTTTTGCTTTTCATTAGGTATAAAAATTATCATACATGTATGACATATAAAACTACATACATAAATATATATTACATACTTATAGAGTAATTGCAAGAATTAACGTATTATATATTTAGTGCTTAATACAAATATCAGACGAAATTGAAACAACATATTACAATATTAGTGCTAAGATTAAAAAGTAATATTGTAGGGCTTTCCCCCACTTCAGACATTGCATAACCTGCCAGTCCACTCCAAGCATAACTAGGCATACACTCAATCACTGTGTTCAAAATTTGATTTTAATTTAGATACTTCTAAATCTATTAGACCTAACATTTAAATTACAGACATTTCTCATGCTTGATGAAACACAAAAGGGAATATTGCTGTAAAAAATTTTAAATTCAATATTTACTTTATCAATTCCCCATGTTTAAAAAATGATTTTACATATTATATTACTTTAATTTAACATATGTTTCAGATTTTTTAATATAAGCTCAGAATTCAATATCCACAGTAGCAACAAAAGGTAAGTACAACATTAATTCAAAAGATACAGAGATTTAATTGTCAAGTTGCACCCCTTTTGGATTTAGTATTCAAAGGCCTATGGTTCCACAGATTAAAAACTGAGTATATAGTAGAAACTGGGAATGCAAAAATAAGTAATGATCCTTACTCTCAAGGAGAGAGGAGTTAAAAGAGCAGAGGGCTCCTAACTATCTTGTATTTATATTTTCATGCTGAATCACCTCTTAATATAATAATTTCATAAGTCTACTACTGTGAAAAAAACTAAATATAATTTATCTGTCCTAAAATTGTATCTTTTAAGATTTAGAGTTCTTAATTCAACTATCATGTCTAAATACTTATTAACTTTACCATCTTGCTTCAATAAGCTTTATTATGTGCACAATTCCTTACTGATAGTTATTCTATAATAACAGTTATAAAAAACAGCAGTTGGGACATACGGCAATTCTTAAACTTTAAATTATTACTAGGTTTAATGTATGCAGATCTGAGCCCTCTGCTCTTTTTAATTTATGCCAGTTCTCTGGGGCTCTACTATTATGGATAACTGCTAAATTTATACATTCGGCCCACATCTTTCTTAATAATTTTAGCCTTGTAATTGTCTTCTGTGCATTTCCACTTAGATGTTCTACAGGCATCTCAGCCTAAACCTATAAAAAACTGAACTCATTACTCCTTTACTTAAACAGGTTCCACCTTTATTTCAGTGGGTGGTACTGATGAGTCTACAGTCTCACTCACTAAGGTAGAAAGATGAGAGTAATACTCAGATGTCCCACTCTCATCACTCACACTTAACCAAGTATCAAACCTTGCTAATTTTATCTCTTCAATATGTCTTTAATCCATCCAAATGCCACTACCCAAGTTGCAGCCCTCATTATCTATAACGTATACAGCAGAAAGGTTTTGGAGCCATCCTAGAGCCAGAGAGCTTGCCTTCAACCCTGGCTTAACCACTTAATCTCTCTGTGTCTCAGTTAATTCACCTGTATAATGGGTAAAATATGTATTATTGTGTGTACTCACTGTGTTTAACACACTTCTAGAACAACTGCAATCCTCCCCACCCCCCAAATAATATTTGTAGTATTAACTTGGACAAATGCAACAGCATGGTTTCCTATGTGAAAGTCATATCCCATACAGCTTCCAGAGTGACCTATCTAAAATAAAAATCTTATCATGCTATATCTGTTCAGAATTACTCAGTGACTTTCCACTGTTCTAAGACATAACATGCAAGCTTGTTATTATATACATAAGGCAATCTATCATCTACTTTTTGTCCACCTCACCAGTTTCATTTCACAAGTTCTTGGTTAGGCATTTCAACACCCAGCATCATTAAACTCCATATAGTTATCATGATGCATCATATTCTTTGATATTTCAGGTGCCATGGCTCAAAAACAAACAAACAAAAAACCTGCCAATGGAGAATTTTAATCCAATGTAAATATCCTTCAAAAGTGAAGGTAAAATTTAAAAATTTCAGACAAATAAAAGGTAAGAGAATAAGTTGCCAGGAAAATTGCATTATGAGAAATACTAATGGAAGTTTTTCAGGTATAAGGAACATAATAGATGAAAATGTGGCTCTATTTACATCAAGGAATGAAAAAAGCACCTGAAACGGTAAATGTGTGTGTACTTACAAAATATATTGTTTCTTATTTTTAAATTTCGGTAAAAGATAATTGACCATCTAAAGCAAAAATAATAACAAGGTCTTACAGGATTTACAATATATAAAGAAGTATAAATCTATGACAACAATAAACAAAGGATGAGAGGGAGGAAAAGGAAATACAGTATCTTATAGGTAAATTACAGAAATTTTATTTGAAAATAAACTGTGATAAAGATCCAAATTGTAAACTATAGAGCAACCACTAAAAAATAAATAAATAAACCAAGGAGGTATAGCTAATAATGCAATAGTAAAGATTACATAACACATTTAAAAAATATTTAGTTAATTAATAGAGAAAAAGTGCAACAAAAATAGATAGGAAAAACTAGAAAACAAGCAACAAGATTAATGACCAAAACCCAGCTATATCAAAAATTACATTAAATGTAAGTGGACAAAACAATATAGTTAAAAGATAGAAACTGTCAGACTGGATTTAAAAGAGCAAAACCCAAATATAAGTTGCCCAAAAGAAGTCCACTTTAAATATAAAGACATAGGGGGACTTCCTTGGTGGTCCAGTGGTCAAGAATCCACCTGCCAATGCAGGGACATGGGTTCGATCCCTGGTCAGGGAACTAAGATTCCACATGCTGTGTGGCAACTAAGCCCATGTGCCCCAACTACTGAGCTCGCGCGCCTCAACTAGAGAGCCTGTGTGCCATAAACTACAGAGCCCACGCACTCTGGAACCCGTGCGCCACAACTACAGAGCCCACGCACCCTGGAGCCTGTGCATCACAACTAGAGAAGAGAAAACCCGCATGCCACAACTAGAGAAAAGCCTGCATGCCACAACGAAAGTTCCCGCATGCCTCAACGAAAATCCTGAGTGCCGCAACTAAGACCCGATGCAGCCAAAAAGAAATGAATTAATTAAAAATAAATAAACAAATATTTTAAAACACACACATTAAAAGAAGGCATAGGTAAGTTCATAGTAAAAGGATTTAAATATACACATACATATATATATTCCATGTAAACTGTATTAATGAGATAAAATAGATTTCAGAACAAGTAATACTACTACGGATAAAAAGGGGTATTTCATAATGTTAAAGGGTTGATTCATCAAGAAGACATAATAATCCTAAATGTGAATGCACTTAATTAGAGAACTTCAAAATATATGACGTGAAACTGACAAAAATGAAAGAAGAAACAGACAAACCTACATATACATTTGGAGATTTCAACACTTCTCTATTAGTAATTGATAGATCAGCTGTAAAGAAAAGTTGTAATACTATAGAACACTTGAACAATTAAGAAAATCAATGAAATCAAAATCTGTTTTTCTTTTAAGAAAACAGTAGAATTAATAAACCTTTAGCTGTATTGATCAAGAAAAAAAGGATAAGAGACATTAGCAAGATGGCAAAATAAGTAATTCCCAACTTGGTTCCCTTCACAGAGAGAGCAGCTAGAAAATATCAGTAGATAAGATGCCTTTGTGAAGAACCCAGAACCCAGGGATGAGTTAGAAGCACCCACTTGAACCAAAACAAAACACAAAACAAACACAAGAAAAAAAAAAAAAAAAAAAAAAAAAAAAAAAAAGAAAAACCACATTAGAAAAGTAATAGGGGGACTTCCCTGGTGGCGCAACGGTTAAGAATCTGCCTGCCAATGCAGGGGACATGGGTTTGATCCCTGGTCTGGGAAGATCCCACATGCCGCATAACAACTAAGTCCATGTGCCACAGCTACTGAGCCTGCGCTCTAGAGCCCATGAGCCACAACTACTGAGCCCACATGCCACAACTGCTGAAGCCCGTGTGCCTAGAGCCCGTGCTCTGCAACAAGAGAAGCCACTGCAATGAGAAGCCTGAGCACCACATCGAAGAGCAGCCCCCGCTCGCTGCAACCAGAGAAAGCCCACGCGCAGCAGTGAAGACCCAACGCAGCCAAAAATAAAATAAATAAAATACATAAATGTATAAAAAAAAAAAAAAAAGAAAAGAAAAGAAAAGAAAAGAAAGGTAATAGGAACAGTTTCACTTTGACTGCATTGTCCCTCTCCCAGGGCAGCATATCACTGCACCAAGTGGATCTCCCTGGGCCTACAGTTACGCCAGTGGAAAAAGGAGATCTCAAGGTGGCCATCCAGTTTCCCCAGCGTTCCAGGACACATACCAGGAGAACCACTTAGATACTGCCTAATGGGCATCACTTTGGGAATCAGATAAAGATGGGAAAAGGGAGCATGAGGCTCACAGCAACGAACACTTTGCATTCTTGCTAATGGTGGCACCTGAGCAGAGATCCCAGTGGCTCTGCTCATCTGCAGAGTTGAATTGGTGTTCGTTTCTGGCTGGGCAACTTGCTTGGCAGTTTTTCCAGGTTTGTGTCCCTTGCTATTGACCTCTCTCAGCCACGGACCCATTCTAGAGCCCCACACAGGAAAACAAGTCACTAGTCCTGCCCAATTGCTGACCAGAGCCTCCACCCCTACTCAACCAGGAAGCCTGGCCAGCGATGCCAGGTAGCTATGCAGCACATCTGATATTCAGCCATGACAAAGAAGCATATCAGTAGCCCAACACAACTGCTGCAAAAGGCTGGAAGAGGAGATAGTTTCCTCAAACGCATAGACACCAGTGCAAAGATACAAAGATCACAGAGAATCAGGTAAACGTTCAGGATCAAAGGAGACTAATAAGCTCCAGTGACTAACCCCAAAGAAATACAGATCTATGAACTATCTGAAAAAGAATTAGAATAACTCTCTTAAAGAAATTCAGTGAACTGTAAGAAAACACAGATAGATAACTCTAAAAAAGAGACCATTAAAAACACACACACACACACACACAGAAATGCTGCAGCGGAAGAATACAATGACTGAACTGAAGAATTTAGTAGAGAGCTTCAACAACGGACTTGACGAACAGAAGAAAAAATCAGTGAACTGGAAGAAAAGTCAACTGAAGTTATCCCATCAGAGAAGCA
Source organism: Eubalaena glacialis (assembly GCF_028564815.1). Classification (NCBI taxonomy): domain Eukaryota; kingdom Metazoa; phylum Chordata; class Mammalia; order Artiodactyla; family Balaenidae; genus Eubalaena; species Eubalaena glacialis. The sequence continues at coordinate 51,990,530 of NC_083719.1, forward strand.
AACAAAAAAGAATGAAAAACAGGGAAGACAGCCTATGTGAATTATGCAATATCATTAAGAGAAACTATCTATGCATTATTAGAGAAAGAGAAGGGAGAAGAATGGGGCAGAAAGCTTATTTATAGAAAGCAGCAAGGGAAAAAAATTACTCACATACAAAGGAACCCCCCCATACTCCATCAGTAGACTTCTCAGCAGAAACCTTGCAACCAGGAGAGAATGAGCTATATTTAAAGTGTTAGAAGAAAAAAACTGTCAACCAAGAACACTTAACAAAGGACAACTGGCAAATTTGTCCTTTAGAAATGAAGGAGAGATAAAGACTTTCTCAGATCAAAAAAGCTGAGGGAGTTCATCACCACTACACCTGCCTTACAAGAAATGCTGAAAGAAGTTCTTCAAGTTGAAATGAAAGGATGCTAATAAGTAATGCAAAAACACAAGAACATATAAAACGTACTGGTAAAGGCAAGTATATTGTCAAATTCAAAATATTCCAATATTGTAATACGGTAATGTGTTAATCACTTAACTCTAGCATAAAGAACACATAAAATATAATTATAAAAATCTATAGCTACAGTAATTCGCTAATCAATCACAATATAAAAGATGTAAATTGTGATGTCTAAAATATAAAATATGGGGGGGAATAAAAAGGTAGAATTTTTTATGCACTCAAAGTTAAGCTGCCATCAGCTTACAATAAAATGTTATATCTATAATATGTTTTATGTAAGGCTCGTGGTTACCACAAAGCAAAAACCTACAGGAGATATACAAAGATAAAGAGAAGGGAATCAAAGCATACCACCACAGAAAATCATCATTCACAAAGGAAGACAGCAAGAAAGGAAAAAAGAAACAAAAGAATTACAAAACAGCCAAAAAAACAATTAATAAGATGGCATTATTAAGTCCTTACCTATCAATAATTACTTCAAATGTAAATGGCTTAAATTCTCCAATCAAAAGACACAGAGTGGCTAAATGGATAAAAAAAAAAAAAAGACAACTATATGCTGCCTACAAGAGACTTAACTCAGCCTTAAAGGAAACAAATAGGCTCAAAATGAAAGGGTGGAAAAAGATATTTGATGCAAATGTAAACCAAAATAGAACAGGAGTAGCTACACTTATAACAGGCAAAACAGACTTTAACTCAAAAACTAATATAAGACGAAGTAGGTCAAATATTATAATAAAGGGGTCAATTCATCAAGAGAATATAACAACTGTAAAGATTTTATGCACCTAACATAACGAGTACCTAAATATATAAAGCAAATTAAAAAAAGAAATAAAATAATAATTGATGGGGACTACAATATCCTCACTTTCAATAATGGATAGATCACTCAAAAAAATCAAGAAACATTGGACTTGAATCACACTTTAGTTCAAATGGTCTTAAAAGACATATACAGATGATTCCATCCAACAGTAACAGAATACGCTTTCTTCTCAGGGTTACACAGAACATTCTCCAGGATAGATCACATAATAGGTCACAATACAAGTCTTAACAAATTTAAGAAGACTGAGATAATTTCCAGTCTCTTTTCTGACCACAATAGTATAGAACTAAAGTCAACAGCATGATAAAACAAGGAAATTCACAAATACATAGAAATTACACAACATACTGCTGGTCAAAGAAGAAACCAAAAGAATAATCAAAACTATCTTGAGACAAATGTAAATGGAAACACAATATACCAAAACTTAAGGGATGCTGCAAAAGCAACTTTAACAGGGAATTTTATAGCAATAAATGCCTACATTAAAAAAATTCAAATAAATAGGCATCTAAATAAGAAAGGAAGAAGTAAAATTGTCCCTCTTTGCAGATGTTATGATCTTGTATACAGAAAAACCTAAAGATGTCACATAAAAATTTTTAGAATAAATGAATTCAATAAAGTACAGGACACAAGATCAAAATGCAAAAATCAGTTGTGTTTCTGTATACTAACAATGAATAAGCTGAAAAAAAAAAAACAAAGAAAACAATCTCATTTACAATAGCATAAAAAATATTAAGGAATAAATTTAGCCAAGGACAGGAAAGATCCCTACACTGAAAGCTATAAGACATTTATAAAAGACACAAATAAATGAAAAGATAGTCCATGTAAATGGACAGGGTGAGTTAACACTGTTAAAATGTTCATACTACCTAAACCATCTAGTATAGATTGAATGCAATTCATATCAAAATTTCAATGACATTTTTTACAGAAATAGAAGAACAATCCTAAAATTTGTATGGAACTACAAAACACCCCAAATAGCCTAAGCAATCTTGAGAAAGAACAAAGCTGGAGGCATGACTATTCCTGATTTCAAACTATACTACAAAGCTACAGTAATCAAAACAGTATGGTATTCGCATTAAAAACAGACACATAGACCCAATAGAACAGAATGGGGAGTCCATAAAAAAAAAAACCCACACATATATTGTCAACTAATATTTGAAAAGGGAGTCAAGCATAGTCAATGAGAAAAGGATAGTCTCTTCAATAAATGATGTTGGGAAAACTGGACATTACCATGCAAAAAAAAAAAAAAAAAAGAAAGAAATTGGACCCCCCCCCAATCTTACACAACTCACAAGAATTAACTTAAAATAGATTAAAGACTTAAATGTAAACCCAGAAACTATAAAACTTCTAGAAGAAAACATAGGGGAAAAGCTCCTTGACAGTGTCTTGGCAATGAGCTTTGGGATATGAAATCAAAAGCATAAGCAACAAAAGCAAGAATAAACAAAGTTGGACTACATCAAACTAAAAAGCTGCTACACAGCAAAAGGAGCAATCAACAAAATGAAAAGACACCCTATGGAATGGAAGAAAATATTTGCAAACCACACAACTGATAAGGGGTTAAAATCCAAAATATAAAGGAACTCATACAACTCAATAGCCAAAACAAACAAACAATCTGATTTTAAAATGGGCAAAGGACCTGAGGAGACATTATTCTAAAGAAGACATATAGATGACCAACAAGTACCTGAAAAGGTGCTCACATCACTAATCATCTGGTAAATGAAAATCAAAACCACAATGAGATATAATCTTATACCTGTTAGAATGGCTAATAAGAGACTTCAAGTGCTGGCAAAGATGTGGAGAAAAGGGAACTATTGTGCACTGTTGGTGGGAAGGTAAATTGGTACAGTCACTATGGAAAATAGTATAAAGGTTTCTCAAAAAAATTAAAAATAGAACTACCATATGATCCAGCAATCCCACTTCTGCTTATATAGCCAAAGGAAATAAAATTTCTATTTCAAATAGATATCTACACCCCCATGTTCACTGCAGCATTACTCACAGTAGCCAAGATATGAAAACACCCTAAGTACCTACCAGTGGATGAATGGCTAAAGGAAATGTGATACACATACACCCACACACATAGTGGAATATTATTCAATCAGAAGGAAATTCTGCCATTTCCTTCTGTACAGCAAACGAAACAATCAACAAAATGAAAAGGCAAACTAGGGAATGGAAGAAAATATTTGCAACATGGATGAACCTTGGGGGCATTATGGTAAGTGAAATAGGTCAGATAAAGACAAATATTGTATGATCTCACTTATATGTGGAATCTAAAAGCTGAACTCATAGAGAGTAGATTGGTGGTTGTCAGGGGATCGGGGTCTGGAGGAAATGGGAAGATGTTGTTCAAAGTGTACAAACTTCCAGTTGTAAGATGAATAAGTTCTAGGGGGGGCTCAGTAAAGCATGGTGACTATAGTTAATAATACTGTATTGTATACTTGAAAGTTGCTCAGAGAATGAATCTTAAATGTTCTCACCACACACACAAAAAAAGGTAATTATATGATGTGCTGGATCTATTAACTAACCTTATCATGCTAATCATTTCGCAATATATACGTGTATCAAATCATCACGTTGTACCTCTTAAACTTATACAATGTTATATATCAATTATATCTCAATAAAGCTGGAAAAAAAGGAGAAAACACAAATTACAAATATCAGGAATGAATGATGGAACATCATTATTTATATTATAGACATTAAAAAAGACAGTAAGAGAATATTAAGAATAACTATATAACAAAATTGACAATTTAGCTGAAATAGTCTAATACTTTGAAAGACATAATTAACCAAAAAAAGACTCAAAAGATTTAGATATGTTATCCTATATCTAATTTAAAAATTAAATTATTAATAATATTCTCACAAAGAAAATTCCAGGCTCAGATGGTTTCATTGGTGAAGTCTATCAAACACTTAAGGACGAAATAATATCAACCTTATGTATACAAACTCTTCCAGAAAATAGAACACTTCCTAATTCGATTTATAAGACTAACTTTATTCTGATACCAAAACTAGTCTAAGACATTAAAAGAAAACTACAAACCAACAAATTTTTTTTTAACAAATTGGGCTGAAATACTTGGATCTTCATATGAGGAAAAAAGGGAACTTCCACCCTTACCTCACACCATACAAAAAAAGTTAACTCAAAATGAATTATAGATCTTAATATAAAAGCTAAAAGTATAAAATTTAGACAAAAATATAGAAGAAAATCTTCACAATCTTGAAGTAGGCAAAGATTTCTTAGGACACAAAAACACAAACCATAAAGGAAAAATTATAAATTAGACTTCATCAAAATTTTTAAATTCTGCTTTTCAGAAGACCTCATTAAAAAATGAATGGCAAGCAAAAGACTTGGAGAAAATAGTCACATTATGTATACATGATAAAGACTTTTATCCAGAATATATTGAGAACTCTTACAGCTCAATAAGAAGGAAACATCTAATTTTTTTTTTAAATGGGAAAAGGATTTGAATAGACATTTAAGAAGATAATGAATAACAAGCACAAGAAAAGATGTTCATCATCACTAACATCATTATTTATCAGAAAATAATCAACTAATTAAAGACACAATGAGATACCACTAAAACACATAATAATGGCTAAATCAAAAAGATTTATAATAATAAATATTGGCAAGGATCTGCAGTAACTGGAACTCTCATAGATTGCTAGTGGGACTGCAAAATGGTATACAGCCACTTTGAATTAGAGTTTTCTTGTTTATTATAAAGTGAAACTAACATATACCATACTACCAGCAGCACTACCCAAGAGAAATAAAAGCATATGTCCAGACAAATTCTTGTACATGGTTGTTCATACCAGATCTATTTATAATAGTTCCAAACTAGAAACAATCTAAAATGTGATGTGTGCTATTATGATATGGAATACTCCTCAGGGAAAAAAAGAACTATTGATACACACAACAACAACATGACTGAACCTCAAAACCACTGTGCTGAGGGAAGGAAGCTAGACACAAAAGAATACCCACTATATGAGTCCACTTAAATGAAACTATAGAAAAGATGAGTTTAATCTATAAAGATAAAAAGTAGATCTGTGGTTGTCCGGGGCCAAGGAAAGGGGGAGGAGTGTGGAGACTGACTGTAAAAGGGAACAAAGGGACTTTTTCAGGCATTGTAAATGTTGGTAGCTTGATTGTGGTGGTGGGTACATGGTTATACACATTTGTCAAAATTTCTCAAACTGTACACAAAATGGGCGCATATTTATTGTATATAAATTATAACTAAATGTTTTAAAACTTACTCATGGGAAAGCAAACACTTCCAGAAAATAGAACACTTAACTCATTTTATGACTAACACTTTTTCAATACCAAAACTAGACAAAGGCATTAAAGTGCCAACTACCTTGGTGTATGTTTATTATTAGCCTTCTATCAAGAAAACACAGCACTTGTACACACTGCTATTTTTAAAATGGATAACCAACAAGGACCTACTATATAGCACAGGGAACTCTGCTCAATATTGTATTAACAACCTAAATGGGAAAAGAATTTGAAAAAGAATAGCTATATGTGTATGTATAACTGAATCACTTTTCTGTACACCTGAAACTATCACAACATTGTTAATCAACTATACTCCAATATAAAATAAAAAGTAAAAAAAAAATTTAAGAAGTCTCCATATATTGTACACCCACAAAAAAAAAAAAGAAAAGAAAAGAAAAGAAAAAGAAAACAGCACTGATCAAGCATTTAAAGATACTTAGGTATTTGCAGCAGGAGAGGGGAAGTTTGGATAAAGAAAACAGTAATAATAGCTTCCTAACACAGTAACCTAATTTACAATTTTATCCTGAAGTCTTGCCACATTTCTCCTTCTTTAAAAACTTCATCTCCTAACCAATCTTCTATAAAAAGTAGATCTCCACTGGTAAGACCAAACACTGAAAATGATTTCTAAAAGCAAGACTGATAAACCCCTGCAGCTTTCAATACAACTTCTGACAATTCTTTCAAAATTAGAGTAACAGTTCACTCAATCACTATTAATTAATAAATGAGTTAAGTCAAATCTAAAAGTTTTATGATGATAGGACCTGTTCACTTATTGTGAAAAAAAGTCAGACATATATAATAGTAGAGAGAGCACCATAATGAACTCCCATCCACATGTCATCAACATTATAAAATTCAAAATGTTATTATTCTTGCTTTATCTTTCTCTTTTTATCTCCTTTCTTTAACAAGCAAATCTCAGATGTCCTGCCACTTCAGTCACATATACTTCAATATGCATCTCTAAAAAATATGAATTTTTAAAAAAGATTTCTTTTTAAGATTACTTATTTTTGTACAGTATGAATATATTAGCTAGCTTTCTCAATAGACTACATATCTGGTTGAATTCTTGCCACCTGTCTTCAACATCATAATTTTTTTCAACTTCTGAAAACTATGGCAACTACATTATTAATAAAAAAGTCTTTCAAAGAACATTCTTTTCTATAAGATTTCATTAAGTGTTGATAGCTTATAGCCTTCATTAAAACTAGACATGTCATTTAAATATAGCATAAAGCTCAGTTTTTCATTTGACAAGGAAACTAATTTCTTGTTTGGATAAGGGAGTGAACAGAAATAAAAAGTGGTCACTAAGGCCTAGCCAAAGAAAAGAAGTTATCCATTGCTGTTTAAAATGGATATAATATCCCTACATAAGTATGCAATGGGTGCAAAACCATATTCTACACAACCTAAAGATTGGTAGAAAGTATTCGCATTCTAGTGACTCAGTAGAGGCACTTCTCACTAATTCATGATCGAATATTTTTCACTGTAATTAATCTGGAGATATCATCACATCACTTAACATTCATTCTACTAAATGATAAAAATTACAAAAACCTTTGTTTTATACTCTATAGAGTATAGAGCACATTATACTCTATTTGAAAAGTATACCTGATATATTTACCATGACTATTATTTTGTTTCAGGAAGAATAGAGAGCACTATATTTTAATGATGACATGAGTTGTACTAGAGTTGACTTGATAAATTCCTTAAAGCTAAACCCTAAGATCTTAAAAGCAAGTAAAAGGATTTTCATCCATGAATAAGACAGTGTGTTAAACATACCCTACCTAGTTGTCTGAGGACAAAGGGATAGGGGGATAGTGACATAGGAATCAACATGGAAAGAAAGTTAATTTTTAGGGTTTCAAAGAACATTTTTGAATTGAAGCGTTTCTTCTGGCTTTCAATATAAAGCATTTTGTGAATTCCCCCCCCCCCATTTTTAACACTCACATCATCAAAAAAGAATTAGCTATGAAATAAAGTTACACCAAGGCACATAAATCTTAAGAGGTATATTCTACTTCTCTTCTACATTTCTTCTACGTAAGGTACAAACCATTCATCTTAGGAAGAATTAAAAGGAATTATCCATAAGGTCAACAAAAAAATCTAGGAAGCCTCAGAGTAGCTCAGTTAGAATCTTAATAAAAGATAAAAAGAGAGATAAACCCTCACCTTGCCTATTTAAGTACATATAAGAATGGGACTTATAATGCATACACTGACATTGACTAACTCATGGCTGCATGAGGTAATACTGCTCTCATACACACATTATTTATCCACTACATGTTACTTGTCCTAACCTTTCAATTTAATTGAATCTAACAGAACCTATTAAATTCAGCCTGGTTGCATAAGATTATGACAGTAATTAATGAGTCAGATTTTTAAGTGAGTTGAAGATAAACTGCCTGGTTAAGAAGGCTTTTCCCTTTTGTTCCCCCGCTGTTTATTGAAATGGAAACTAGAATACCGATATACTTAGGATTCCACTAAAAGTGTAATACTGACTTTTCCCTGTGTCTGAATTAAGTCAGGTTTGAAACTTGTTGGTTACTTGAATTCACACATAAATCAATACAAATTTGGTAAAATTTAAATTGCAATTTTCAAAATAATGCAACAGACTGACCCAATTTTACTCTCCCCTTTGGGAAAAAAAAAAAAGCTGAACTACAGATTTATCTCAGGAATGACCTCTGAGGCAAGTCATATAATAAACATTCATTTTATTTGTTCTTTTTTCCCCCCATCCATTTTTCTAACAAAAAAAGCAGACTGTAAAATTTAAATCATAGAAACATCAGAAGTTCTTACAAATAGGCTGCTCGTTTTAGTTTAAAATGTTTGACTATCCTTTTAAAGTTTTCAAACTTCTCTCCCTCCACATAAGCAAGCTTTTACGTTTACTATTGCCTGTTATTTGAAATAAAGTAAGGGTTTTATCGCTATTGGGTGGTGGGTTGGGGGAGGGGGAAGTCATAGTATAGTTTTTGGCACAGATTTATTTAAAACAAATATTAAAAACTCCAGATCCTCCTGAAAAGTAGTGAGGATGATATCTCACTACTCTTGTAATATCAGGGTTTTTTTTTTTTCCACTGACACACAAGTGCACCTGAAAATACAAGTTGCATAGCAGTGATTACACAAACCTAGAAAAGGCATGCTCACAGCTGTTATGAAGAGTGAAAACTCAAAGTACACTTTACGGTAATGGTGTCAATGATGATTTTTAAATATATATGTATTGTCACTTGAGAAAAAGAAAGATCATTTAAACAATTTGACTGTGAGAAACTCGGTGTTGAGTGGACCACGGTAAAGCTAAATTGTTTCAAATGTACATAACAAAACTTAAGTGTGGTGCATTCACCACTCTGAGGACACTAGTCATTGAATCAGAAAGATTATTTAACAAGTCTCCAGTTCTTAAGATGATTTATCCCAATACCTTAAATGATAACATTCTCTATTGAAATCAGACAAAAAGGCAGTAAAATATGGTTGAGCACGGGCGTTCCACACAGTAGTTATGAGTTGCTCAAAAGAGTGGAGTTCTAAAATTTATTTTGATTTTCTTAAACTCACTCACTTGTGACCAATCTCATGTGCAATGGTAAAAGCTGAACCCAGGCCAATGTCTTCATTAATGCTGCAGCTCCTTTCAGGCTCACACATTCCAGCCACAGAGGCCAAGCCTGAATAAACAGAAGGAGACACAAAGGGTCAAGCCAAGGTGTTTCAGTCTTAAAAAGCCCATACTTATAAATGCCTGGATTCTTTTTAATAACCTCCATGCACAGAAGGAGCAGTTGGCAAAAGGTTAACTTTCTAGTCATTTGCAAAATCACTGGGGGGAGTTTCACTTTGCCGGCTAGACATTAATATTTTTTGAACTGCAGTCAGTGCTGGAAAATGTCTAGACTAGGGGTTAGATTTATAAATTTTACTTCTGGTAACTTGGGACCACCTAGTAACTTGAGCCAGAAGAGGGAATTCAAGAAAGCATTTCTATTTTAACATTCTTCAGGCTGTAGAAAGCAAAATATATCCACATTATTTTTCTAAAGAGATCTGTTTAAGTTTAGTGGGTTCATAAAAATATACAAGCAACTTTTTAGTTACCAAAAAAAGGGAATCCCAAATGGTTTTTAAAAATGACATTTTTATAAAAACAAAAATGAATGATTCAAAACAGAAAAAGAACTGTTAAAGATGGGAGGTTTTTGCATTTTTTTAATCTTCTGAAATTAATCCTGCAAGTGATGCAACAATTTCTATAAGTATTTTAATGGGCGGAAAGTCATCCACACATTCAGCGTGGTTCTCCCCTCTCTCATCCCCCTTAAATGCATTAGTTTTAGTAATAAAGCAAAAACTATGGTGTTAATTCACTGATTCTAGTGAAATGTTATATTACTCAAGGTATTCTTCCCTTGGGAATTTTAGTATGTGAAAGGTTTAATATTTATTTCCAAATGAATATCATGCTCTGTGATTAGTTCAAAACTTTAAAATAGTGCTGAGAAAAAAGAATTTTTGTGTGAAAGATATAATGTCATGTGTTATAAGGAAACAGATGCCAAGTCATACTTAACACACATATGTACTAAAGTTATTTAGAAGAAATTGAAGGAAAAGTAGGAAAAATATTTTATATGATAGTAGTCTACTATCAACACCCAGGTATTAATAATTACTTTCCCACCAAAAGTGATTTCAATCCAATTCAATTAATATTTATCAAATGCAATAAACAATGTTCTGCGCTAGGTACAAAGTCCAGTTGCACTAATTTGGAACAGTACAAGCTATTCAATTCATATTCTTACTGACAAGAAAGCTCTAGAAATTGTGTATTTTTGTATGTTCTAATATGAAATATCAACATTAATAACCACATTGGAAAAGAGCTGAGGTTAGTGTTGGATTTGCTGATAGACTGTTTGCTTTTCCTACTGATTTATGTTGCAAGGGGGGCAGGAGTTGGGGAGGAGGTGATTTTTGCCTCACAGAGTTAATAATAGTGATACCTTTGTTCTGCCCTTCCATTCACTTAGAGGTCTTGGGACTTGAAGAAGAGGAAGTAAAGAGGGACTAGTTGAGGCAGGATGACTTAATTTTTTTTGGTTAATCAAAAATATTTAATGAATATTACTTCCAAATTCCACTGAGAGATAAAGAGACAGAGAGAGGGAAAATACGAAAAAGTTTGCAGTACTTTATCTGCCTTTAAGCTATTGGGTTCAACATGGTCCATGATATGGGAAAAACAAAGCCACTCTATTTGAATATTGTTTCTGTTTCGAGCTTTATGAAATTTGGTTTAAAAAACTGCTAATATTTATTGTTAAATTAACATTACTTATATTTCCTGAAATCTATTATGCCATTATCTTTTTGTTGTTGTTGTTTTACTTCTTTGGTATGTGCCATATGGCCCTATTTTTAATTGAGAATTCCAAATGACTCCCCAAGGTGTATTTGTAAGCACAGATTTACTTATGCATCTGATATAAAATTGTTAGCTCTACAAAAGAACCTAAGAAAAAACATATCTGAGAAATAACTATTTGTTGAAAGTATAAGGTAAATCTTAACTAAAATAAAAGAATAATTTAGATGCTAATGTATTTTTCACAACTTCCCACCATTTTTTCTATTCCTGTAAAATTGAAGCTGTCAGAGTTCTTATGTGTGATTGTGTTAATAGGGGTTTGATTACTATTCGGGTCATTTAGATTTCCTCAGTTTGATGGCCACAGTTTGCACCCTGAAATCTACTTAGCCAGGTTACAACTGGTCACCAGCAGTACTAAGCAAGAAAATATCCAAGAATCAGCATGAAAACCAATATGAAAGTTACCAGAAAGACCACTCAAAAAGAAAAAACCTGATCAACTGTGCTGATAATATATTTTCCACATATTAAAATCAACACATGTATAAACAACACAATTCATTCTGTTTTCAGTATAAGAAATAGTATAAAAATAAGTTATAATGGTTTATAATTTGAAAAATAATTTATATTAGGATTGAAAATACACTGACATGTACCCAAGTATTAAAATATTGATTCTGGAAATTAATAAACTATCCCAAAGTATTAGGCAGTGTTATTATTCATGTCCCAATGAAGAACATATCTCAGTATAAATAAACTACCTTCAAAAAGCAGAATAGAATATGTATAGATACATACATATGCATATAGCTATACATATATATTTCCTCAAAATAAACACACTAGAGAATACAAGCTAGAGCTTGTAGCCTCTTTGAAACTTGGTGAATATTACACCTAAAACTGATTAAGCACTTAGTAAATGCTTATGGAGTGTGTACAATACAGGGAATAAGTTAAACAGTATAATTTCTACATTAAATAACACCAGTTCATTTCTATAGTAAACGCCTTTATATTTCCTTAAATGACTTAAAAAATATCCTTGCAGCATAAGGGCAGATATTACTCCTACATCATAGATAAGGAAATTGAGGAACAAAGAGCTAAATAAACTGTAAAAGGTAATGCACTGAAGCTGCCAAAGCCAGTTGTTGGTTTTCAGCTCAGGTTCCCTTCCTTTGGATAATTGTTGGTCTTGTTAACCTAAAACACTGTGAAGAAAATCTTTTTTTTTTTTTTTTTTTAAATTTATTTATTTATTTATTTATTTATTTTGGGCTGTGTTGGGTCTTCGTTTCTGTGCGAGGGCTTTCTCTAGCTGTGGCAAGCGGGGGCCACTCTTCATCGCGGTGCGCGGGCCTCTCACTATCGCGGCCTCTCCTGTTGCGGAGCACAGGCTCCAGACGCGCAGGCTCAGTAATTGTGGCTCACGGGCCTAGTTGCTCCGCGGCATGTGGGATCCTCCCAGACCAGGGCTCGAACCCATGTCCCCTGCATTGGCAGGCAGACTCTCAACCACTGCGCCACCAGGGAAGCCCAAGAAAATCTTTTTGATGTGAGCTCTCTCAGCAAAGAGTTCTTTCTCTGTGTTATGATTTTAACCAGCAAACTTCTCCACCATAATATTTGTCATCGGCAAATTGGGATTTCTCCTTTTGCTGTAAATCCTGAGGGAAATGAGGAAGGAGAAGCCTGGGAAGGCAGGTAAAATCATCAAGAGAAATTTTAATTTTTGAAGAGATGTTTCACTGACCTCTCCAGGAAGTAGGGTAACACCTTTTCTCCCACCTCTACTTTAAATTTGATCATCCCCAAATTCTCATGAGGTGCATAGGAACAGAATTCATAACTATTCCTTTACAGATAAGAAAAGTGAGACTTGTCAGAGAATCTAGAGAATTCACCTTCAGTTGCTTAACTTCTGAGTCTGTAAAAAGTCTCTATGACTAAAAAAAACCCACCATATAAAAGCCTCCTGCTTTTACTTAAAATAATTCTAGTTGCTTAAAAATTTAGTCTACTTGAAAGCTACCATTTTCCCCCATTTGTATTTGCAGTTAACTTTTAACCACTACAAAGTTATGCTCTGCAACAAAATGATTTTTTAATTTCTAGAATACTATAGAATTGCTTTAAAAAAAAACAAGTGATATTTGGGAAGCACAAGAAAGATAATTCTGTCCTCTCTCTCCACCTCTGGCTGTAATATTTTATAAAATTGGTTTTATTCTGTTCAGGTAATAAAATGTTCCAATAATATCTTTATTTATGAGGATATAATCTTTCCACAAAATTGGACCAAAAGAAGTACTGTTCTTAATGCCTCTCCATGAAGTATCCCCTAAGTTTTTTTTCCCGTTCCTTCCTAGACTGAGATTTGAAGTTGCTGGTTGCTTTAATTTGCTCTCAAACTCCTTAGTATTTTTGGAAAATACATTACAGAGATGGATTATATGAAAATGAGTGGTAACTTTTGATTTATTATTACTGTTTGATGATTTTGAATCACTTCCTAAGCTGTTTTTAATCATCATTCTACTTGTTTCCTAGTAAGTGACATAAACACAAAGGTCAGGTTTACCAGTTTATAGGCATAATTTCAGATGTGGCAGAAAAGAAAATTACCAAATTAATAATAATAAAAAGTAAAGCCATTGGACCAAAAAGACAATCTGAACTATCCTCCCTTTATAAAAAACTTACCCAGTGTTCCACAGGGCTTATTTTTATAAGTGCAGATATCATATCTATAGAGGAGAAAAAAGAGAAATGAAATTTGTAATCTGATCAAATTTGTAAAATATTTTTGTATATTCATCACATTTCTTTCATGGAGCTCTGGTTGTCAGACCACAATCAGCGCAATTATGAGCAGCCAGCTGGAGTGTCGGCATTTTCAGCACTCTGGGGGACAAGCCAGCTGCACTACACTCACAGCCTCTGGCTGCAAGCCAATGGGACACCTGCCAGTAAGAAAGAAAGGTTAAAGTGGATTTTTGTAATTGCAAGTTCCATAAAACCATCTACCATACTGTTTTGAAGCTAGAATAGCTTGTCTGCAGATTGCTACTGCTTCTACAAAAAGCAAATGGGTGGCTTTTTATTCCCAGTATCTTTTGGACCTGCTGGAATATTTTTTTATTATAGCCACAGACTATATTTTATACTTCTGAGCTACAAGCAATATTTGGAGTTCCTTTAACTCTAACACAGGTTCTTGCTTAAAAATAAACTAGGGGACTTCCCTGGTGGCACAGTGGTTAAGAACCCACCTGACAATGCAGGGGACACAGGTTCAAGCCCTGGTCCAGGAAGATCCCACATGCCACGGAGCAACAAAGCCAGTGCGCCACAACTACTGCTCCTGTGCTCTAGAGCCCGTGAGCCACAACTACTGAAGCCCGCACGCCTAGAGCCCATGCTCCACAACAAGAGAGGCCACCGCAATGAGAAGCCCGCGCGCCGCAACGAAGAGCAGCCCCCGCTCACCGCTACTAGAGAAAGCCTGTGCGCAGCAACGAAGACCCAACGCAGCCCAAAATAAAATATAAATTAATTAATTAATTTTAAAAAATAAAAATAAACTAGGGCAATACAGCAATGGGAATAAAATTGGTATCACATAGTTTTCCTAGTTGTATACCAGCAATTTAGTGTGGTTAAAACACAAATATTTTACAAACAGCTAAATAAATAGCTCAATAGAAAGCTTTCCTAATGATGGTCAGATACTTATTCTAATGCTGTACTATATTATAACTCAATACAAAAGATGGAATCCATAATGCTGCATATTTAAAAATATATTACATTTAGAATGCTAAATCAGTATTGATGTGGACATTTTTAGTATTTTTATAATATCTTTGTAAACTAATCTCTAAAATCAAAAGTATTCAAAGTTCTAAAGTGAGAATAAAAAATAAAGTTAAAAAGACTGAACGTTTTTATTTGCCTACAATTTATGCGACAAATGAAAAGATTTTCAGGAAAAAAATAAAATTTCACCAACTAAATGAAAATCCAGGTTGTAAGTTTTTTTTTTTAATTGTATATAAATAATGGTTAGTCCATAGTACTAGAGGAAGGCGTTAATAATTAATCCCATTCTTGTTCATCAGATCGAAACTTATTTTCAAGAAACAAATATACCAGCATACCACTGGTTATTCTCATTAAAATCCCTAGAGATTCCCTTTGCCTATTTTTGAATTTCAAAATCTTCATCTTGTTCACTTTACATTTGAGAAAAGGAACTTCTTCTCCTCTTGCATACCATTCTCTTCTGACCATTCACATATTCATCCCCTCTCTTCTCTTGTAATTGGAAACCACAGGATTGCAGTATCTGGTACACTCTTGAATATAAGATAGAGAGAGGGTACTTGGTGTACTTACCAAAGCACCAGAAAGTATATTCTGGGTGTCACAACCAATTTATCTTGTGATTGTATGTGTAATGCCTATGACATTACATAGACAGAACCCATACCAGCAGTCTTCAACAAAATGCAAAAAAGGGCTTCTCATGGGTAATGCAGATATAAATGTTTAAAAGGAGCCTATTTCCAAATCCTCAATTTCCATATGTACCCTTTCCTAAAATTGATTTGCCTGAGGATGCATCTGCAAGTCACCAGTATTCTGTCCCTCTTTCGATTTTCACAATCATCCTGTTTCTACTTTACAAAAAAGAAAGCATACTTCTCACCCATCCCAAACCTTGCTATGGTGCCTTGTTCCCCACCCACCCCTGTGGGTAAAAGTCTTCAGAGCATAATGCAAAGGGATAATTCAAGAGTGCATTGGGGGAAAACCAAGATGGTGGATGAGTAGGAGGACGTGGAGTTCATCTCGCTCCACAAATGCATCAAGAATACATCTACAGATGGAACAATTCTCACAAAACACCGGCTGGACACTAGCAGAAGACCTTGGACACTGGAAAGGACAAGAAAGATCCCCGCACAACTGCGTAGGATGAAAGAAAGAAGGGGAAAAGAAGAGGAGAGGCCGCGGAACGGGATCTGTACCCCTGGGGTCGGGGGGGGGGGAAGCTAAAGCAGAGAGGAGGGTCCCGCATCCGGGGAAATCCCCTCACTGACGGGGAAATCAGTTGGGACAGAAGGGGAGCATCTGAGGCTGTTGGAGGAGGATGAAACGGCTTGTCTGTGGCAGATAGGACAGAGTGAGAACTACACAGATGGTCCGTGCCACAGCCCTGGGCGCCCCAGACTGGGACGTGTGTCTGCTGGTGCACACGGGGGGCGGGGGGAGGCGCTGAGAGCTGGAACATGCGGATTGAAGAGCAAACCTGGGAGCAAAACTGCTGTTGGCCGCCGAGGAGACAGCCTGAGGGGACGGGAGGGAGGAAATCCGCAACCAGGAATGCTTGTGGAGGAAACCCAGACTGCCATAGAAGCAAGGCGCCACTGTTGAGTGATGTGCAGGGGTGGAGACGCCATTGCAGCCTCTCTCCCCACGCGCCGGCCAGCTGTCCCGCCAGGCACTAGGAAAAGCCCCCAACAGGGCTGGCCTTCTCATGCCTGCCACCAGGCGCTACAGAAAGCCCCCACCAGAGCTGACCTTCTCGCGCCGGCCGCCAGGCACTAGGAAACGCTCACCCTAGGGCCAGATCTCTTGTGCTTGTGGCCACCGGCTTTCCCGTGCATCTGTCGCCACGGGGGGCCCCGTGACCCAGGAAGTCGTGCCACCTCTGCGCCCTGTCCTCACTGGGGCAGACCCAAATGCTCCAGGGCAGCCTTCGGAGCAGACTTCTGTGGGTGGCCCACATACAGAGGTGGGGCTAAAACCACAGCTGAGCCACAGGCGCAGAGCAACTAAGGAAGAGGAACAAATGAAGCACCGGACAAAGGATTAATCTCCAAAATATACAAACAGCTCATGCAGCTCAATATCAAAAAAACAAACAACCCAGTCAAAAAATGGGCAGAAGACCTAAATAGACATTTTTCCAAGGAAGACACACAGATGGCCAAGAGGCACATAAAAAGATGCTCAACATCACTAATTATTAGAGAAATGTAAATCAAAACTACAATAGATATCACCTCACACCGGTGAGAATGGCCATCATCACAAAAACCACAAACAATAAATGCTGGAGAGGGTGTGGAGAAAAGGGAACCCTCTTGCACTGTTGGTGGGAATGTAAATTGATACAGCCACTATGGAGAACAGTATGGAGGTTCCTCAAAAAACTAAAAATAGAACTACCATATGACCCAGCAATCCCACTACTGGGCATATACCCAGAGAAAACCCTAATTCAAAAAGACACATGCACCCCAATGTTCACTGCAGCACTATTTACAATAGCCAGGACATGGAAGCAACCTAAGTGTCCATTGACAGATGAATGGATAAAGAAGATGTGGCACATATATACAATGGAATACTACTCAGCCATAAAAAGGAACAAATTGGGTCATTTGTAGAGATGTGGATGGACCTAGAGACTGTCATACAGTCTCTACAGAATAAAGACCTAGAGACTGTCATACAGAATAAAGTAAGTCAGAAAGAGAAAAACAAACATTGTATATTAACGCATATATGTGGAATCTGAAAAAATTGGTATAGGCCATCTTATTTACAAAGCAGAAATAGAGACACAGACGTAGAGAACAAACATATGGATACCAAGGGGGAAAGAGGGGTGTGTGATGAATTGGGAGACTGGGATTGACATATATATACTATTGATACTATGTATAAAATAGATAACTAATGAGAACCTACTGTATAGCACAGGGAACTCTACTCAGTGCTCTGTGGTGACCTAAATGGGAAGGAAATCCAAAAAAGAGGGGATACCTGTATACGTATAGCTGATTCACTTTGCTGTACAATAGAAACTAACACAACATTGTAAAGCAACTATACTCCAATAAAAATTAAAAAAAAAAAAAAGCATTGATCCTGGAGGATAATCCTTTATGAACAAAGCAAGAAAAATTGAAGGGGATGACACTTGTTTCATCCTGGGAAGACCTGGGGTCTGTCAGTCTGATTGTTTATAAATCAATCTATATACCTATCTCACATTTAGAATTCAGAAGTGAGATGGTTGTCATGGAGTGTATTAACAGGTTGATTTGACCTAAAAAATGAAGTCAGGCTTGTTATTGACTGATAGTAAGTCTGACTTAGCTAAGTAGTTTGGCAACAAGGAATGATTTAGCCAGTCAGATTTTATGCAGACATTTTTCATGACTGAATGAAATAGGCAGCTCCAAAGTTTTGACAAGATTTATTTAAAGCATATACACAATATATAATATGTTTTTAGCTATAGTCTCTGTAGCTACTTAAACTTGTGATAAAAAGTATTTTATTTTACTTATTTTTTTCTTTTCAACTCACTGCTTTTATTTATTCATTAATATCTTTATTGGAGTATAATCGTTTTACAATGTTGTATTAGTTCCTGCTGTACAACAAAGTGAATCAGCTATATGTATACATATATCCCCATATCCCCTCCCTCTTGAGCCTCCCTCCCATCCTCCTTATCCCACCCCTCTAGGTCATCACAAAGCGTCAAGCTGATCTCCCTGTGCTATGCAGCAGTTTCCCACTAGCCACACATTTTACATTTGGTAGTGTATGTATGTCAATGCTACTCTCTCACTTTGTCCCAGCTTCCCCTCCCCACCCCCCCGCCCCATGACCTCAAGTCCGTTCTCTAGGCCTGCGTCTTTATTCCTGCCCTGCGACTAGTTTCATCAGTACCGTTGATAAAAAGTATTTTAGATATCAGCTTTAATATATACAAAGTGGTACATCATTTTAAAAAATTATTTTAGGAGGCAAATTAAGCAAAAAATTTGAAAAGCACAGATAAATACAACTTATATTTCCACCTCAGAGCAGTCCTTTCTCATCTCCTTTCCTTGTTCTCATTTTGCCTACACCCTTTATATTATACTCATGATGAATATTATTTCATTCTGTCATGACTGCAAAAATACCTACACAAAGGCTAAAGCCACCAACAAATAATACAAGCTAAAGCATCTTAGACTAGGATAATTCTATTTGCATTTTCTTCAGCTTTCTCCAATCCTCTAATATACCTATAGAATTCTCCATAAGCCATTCTATAGGGAAAAGACGGGATTTCCTAGTGGCTTCTTCATTCAATTCACACTCTATCCTTCTCTATTCTATATTCACAGAGAGCAGTTATGATCTATGCTTCACCTTTAATACCAAGTACTAAAGAGCAACATTTTTACATTCATTCTTTCTTATACGGATGTACTGAGCACTTATCACATGCCCAGGTATAGTGCCATATACTAGAACCTAAAGATGAATCAGTAAGTTGTAGTCTATTTGGGAAAAGACACATAAGCAGATAAGTTACAAAATAATGTGAAAAGATGATTAAATAAAATAATGTAAAAAAAGTTAAACTTAATACAACAGAGCCAATACTTATTAGCTATTATAATTATTGTCACAGTCAAGTTATATACAAAATACTATGGAAATACAGATGAAGGAATGGTTCTACAATAGAAAACTAGGAAACAGATTCATATATAACATAACATCTGAAACAGATTTTAAAGACGTAGCCAGATAAAATAAAAAAGGAAAGGGTATGGCATAAATGGGGAACTAAGAAAAGTTCAGAGAGGCTGAAACATTGAACATATAGGGTAAAATAGCAGAATACAAACTTGGAGAGTTGGTGTGGGAAGGAGGGCTATTAACTACCTTGAATGCCAAACCAGATTTGTTTTTTCCTACAGGCAAAAGAAAATTAGAAAATAAGTTTGCATAGTAGGAAAGTTTTTTTTTTTAAGTATGTTTATATGAATGTGTATACAGATTAAGTTTGTACACAGATAAAAGTCTGGGAGCTTAACGGTGGGTAGCTGAGAAGGAGGTGGGAGAGTAGGGAGAATATAATGATTTCTACTCTATTATATAAATTTCTATATAGCTAATGTTTAATCAGAAAGCATTTCAGCTATGCTGGCCTCTGATGATCAACACAAGAGATAGTTTATAGCTAGTCTAATTAATGTTTAATAAATGTTGAAAATGTGTTTTTCATTGAAGAAAAAAATTAATGGTGTTCCAGATCTGTAGATTTGCAAAAGATTTCAGAAGCACTCTACTGCTCTTCATGAACACTTACAAGAATTCAGCAAACATTGTAGGCTATACACTTAGGTAAAGCTTCTGAGACTTGTGTGTCCGCTCATTGGTTTGGAGGATCATGGTGCCAGCTGACAACTCTAAGGGTAACAGAATTCTGTCCCTAAAATATGTTCATGCACACATTGAGTGCATTTTTTCACGCAAAGTATTGTCAGAGCACCGAAATAACAACTGAAATGTCATCCAACTTATAAAATAAGGAGTATGAACTATTTTGTGCCTCCTTGTTTATTTAATAAATATTTGTATGTTTAATGAAGTTTGATCTAAAACTCCCCTTCATTACAATAGACAACAACACTCACTCACCAAACCCTCAGAGTATGCCTGATCATATTCACTTAGGTCAATTTGAAACAATAAAAATTCCTGATTGATGGAAGGAAGAGGTGATACAGTAATAAGAAAAATATTTACATGTAGCTATATCTGTCATGATACATACTTCTAAAAGACTAGATTGAATTTCCACTTCAACACAGAATTGATTAACACAAATATTTTTCCATTCCTTGATTGTGTGTGCTTGTTCAACATTGTGTTATCTGTACATAACAAAATGTTCAGCCTAAGTGCAAGGTAATCATTTGAGACATTTTTTTAAAATTAAAAATTGCTTTAATTCCATTACTTCCATACTTTTATAAACTTAGTCTTTCACATTTTACCTTTTTAAATGTGTTTTTTATGTTATTTCATATTCCATCCATTTTCTCATAACTATTTTTCCTTCTTTTTCATGCATATATTTCTGAATCTTTCCTTTCCTACAAATATTGTCTTTGCCCCATATTTCTACAGATGATAAGAATCTTGGTGAGTTATCTAATTCAAGCTATGCTATGCTTAAACCAGGACTTCTCAAATTAGGCCAAGGATGAACCAGCTTATTTCAGCTTCTATATATATCCCTCAGTCTTCTCACATCTAACCTCTAAACATCATTTTTCCACATTATGCCATGATAATCCTCACAAACTTCACACTGCACCCCTTTCTTTCTCGTGATTTTCTCATTTTTACCTCATATCAAATTCACTCTATACTCTATCAACTCTTTTCTGCCATACTATGGTTTTGCCTTATTTTCCTCCAAACCTGAGCCACTTCGGGAAAAACTGCAAAGAAAAAAAGTGCAAGGAATCTTGCTTTAACCCAAAGATATAATCTGTGTGCTTTTAGGATTTACCTTGCTGCCACATAAATTGAAGAAAGAAGAGACAGAGGAAAAGGAGTTTCCCATTACCCACTCTCAGCACCCTTTAAACAAATCGTCTCTACTAAATCTTGACCAACCCAGATGTGGCAGGAGCACCAAAACTTGGGTCTTTGGTCTAAACTACAGGCTAGGCTAAGAAGTACACTGGCATCCTAAGTAGTGAGAGAAAAGCTGAAATATGATTAGAAGAGGTTCTCTGGATTCTGAAAAACAGCACTTTATCACTGTGGTACTTTTTTCTTTGTTTTCTTTTCATGAAAGAATAATAAAGGGCTCAATCAAGGCAGGTGAAAAAGAGCTAAGAAACGTGATCATGGGGATTCTATGTAAAGCCAGATACATAAAGGAAATCAGGGTTCCTTTTGGGTGAGTAGATGAATGCATACATTGTCATTTCCTTACCCTAAATTCATATGGTTGAATTTTGAGCAAGATCAAAACCAGAGTTGGCTAAATATCTGTTACTATAACATTGGTATACTTTTCTGCTGTGGATACTTTCAGCTACTGAATCTCCTAATCACTTTGGCTAGGCATGGCTATCAGAAGAAACTGACCAAAACACATGATGCAGCTCCATTTTAAGGTCTGCAAAATATAGCACTACCTTACAATGATGAAATACCTAGATGGGTTCTTCAAACCTTTTCCAAAAACTACATTCCATTCTTATGTAAGAGAAATGATCATTGCAAAGAAGCATTCCTTTCAAAGATTTACTTTTGAAAATGGAATGAATTAAAATCTAAACTTTGAGTCTCATTTGTTTAACACTGAGTCACAGACTAACTTCCAAACAGAGTGTCCTATGTACTGTGCTGTCTCATTTTGTTCTCTTAGATGTGGTGGTGAAAGCCAAGTGATAGTGACACAGCACTTTTCAGCTTTCTTTACATGTACTGATATGAAACACGACCTCAGTTCTAAAGACAATTGTAATAAAATAATGAGGAGAAAAATTATTTTAACCCAATATGTGTGAGAATGTACACCACTTTTTATGATAAATGAAAAAGATTATAAGACCACCTGCCTTAGTTTGGGCTGCTATAACAGAATGTCATAGACTGGGTGGCTTAAATGACAGATATTTATTTCTCATAGTTTTGGAGGCTGGGAATTCCAACATCAAGGTGGCCTCAGACTCACTGTCTGGTGAGAGCCCACCTCCTAGCTTGTACACAGCTGGCTTTTCCTTGTGTGTGCACATGGCCTTTGATTGGTGCTTGCTCATGAAGAGAGAGAAAGCTCTGGTGTCTTTTCCTCTTCTTATAAGGGCACTAATCGCATCATGAGGACTCTACCCTCATGACCTCAACTAAATCTAATTACTTCACAAAGGCCTCACTCCCAAATACCATCACACTGGGGATTAGGACTTCAACACTGGAATTGGGGGGGTGGAGGGGACAAATATTCAGTCCATAACATTTTACTTCTACCCCCCAGATTCACGTACAAATTCATGTCCTTCTCACGTACAAAATACATTCATTCTATCCCAACAGCCTCAAAAGTCTTAATTCATTCCAGTATCAACTCTAAAGTCCAGAGTCTTACCTAAATATCATCTGAATCAGATATGGGTGAGACTCTAGGTATAACTCATCCTGAGGCGAAATTCCTTTTCAGTTGTGAACTTTTGAAACCAGAAAAGTTATGTGTTTCCAAATGGAGGATTAGGCATAGAATAAATGTTCCCATTCCAAAAGGGAGAAATCAGAAGGAAGAAAGGGGTGATGGGTCCCAAGTAAGTCCGAAACCTAGCAAGGCAAATGCCATTAGATCTTAAGGCTTGAGAATAATCCTCTTTGGTATGACGTTCTCCCCTCCAGAACCACTGGGGTGGTGGCATCACCCCATGGCTTTATGAGGTGGCCTCACCGCTTCAGCTTGGCAGAGGCTGTCCACCTGGCTTCACCCACTCTGCTTCTATGAGGGCCCTCCCATGCAGCTCTGCAGGGCAATGGCCCTGCCCTTTGAAACCAGGGTAGAAATAGTCTTGCCTCCCAGGCTGCACAGTCTGGGCCTGTGGTGGGAGTAGTAGCCCTGCTGATCTCTGAATTGTCTTTGGGGTCCTTCTTCCCTTTTCTTAAAGGATAATGCATGTTCACAGCCTTCCTTCATTACATCCTATTTTCTCTGTTTCCTTTTGTCCCAGCTGGCAGTGTTTTTCCTGGTATAATCCCATCTCTATTCCTGACTGTTTAGATGGCTGATTAGGTGTGTAGTTCATATCCACACTACTCTCCCTATTAAATGGTCAGTCAGCCACACATTTAGTGTTCTCTTTTGAACACGCTTCCTCACTTTTTGCAATTTGGATAGGATGAGGATTTTCCAAATCTTGAACTGCCAGTTCCTTTTTTGCTTAATAATTCCTTCTTCATGTCTCTCTTCTTGCATTTTGCTATAAGTGGTCAGGAGGAACCAAGGCCCTCCTTCAATGCTTTGCTTAGAAATCTCCTCAGCTAAATATCCAATTTCATCGCTCACAAGTTCTACCTTCCACAAAATACTAGAACACAAACATAATTTGGCCAAGATTTTGCCACTTTATGACAAGGTTCAACAAGGTTCACCTTTTCTCCATTGTCCAATAACCCTCATTTCTGACAGAGATATCGCCAAAATGGTCTTTCTATCTGTATTTTTATCAACATTCTGCTCATGATTATTTGTGTATTCTCTAAGAACATGGAAGCTTTCTCTACAACTCTCCTCTTTTCTTTCTGAGCTCTCACCAGCATCGTCTTTAAAAGTCCCTTCACAGCAATCTCAGGTGCTTCTAGCAGGCATCTCAAAACTTTTTCAGTCTCTACTCACTATCCAGTTTCAAACCTTCCACATTTCTAAGTATTTGTTACAGGAGTACCCCACTTCTCAGTACCAATTGCTGAATTAGTCAACTTGGGCTGCTATAACAAAATACCATAGACTGTGTGGCTCAATCAACAAATATTTATTTCTCATATTTCTGGAGCTACGAAGTCCAAGATCAAGATGCTGGCAGATCCTTTGTCTGGTGAAGGCCCTCTTGCTGACTTGCAGACAGCTACCTCTTTGCTGTATCCTCACATGGCAGAGAGAGAGGGGGGTCTGGTCTTGTTGTCTTCTTATAGGGGCACCAATTCCATCATGGGGGCTCTACCCTCAAAACCTCATCTAAATCTAATTACTTCCTGAAGGTTTTAACCTCCTAATACTATAACAC
The DNA here is from genome assembly GCF_028564815.1 of Eubalaena glacialis. Taxonomy (NCBI): domain Eukaryota; kingdom Metazoa; phylum Chordata; class Mammalia; order Artiodactyla; family Balaenidae; genus Eubalaena; species Eubalaena glacialis. The sequence goes on from NC_083719.1 coordinate 52,015,304, forward strand.
TGGGGGTTAAGATTATAACATATGCATTTTAGGCGACCACATTCAGTCCACAACACTACTTTAAACAGTGAATTTGATTCAGTTTATGAACTTCACAAGTTACATTTTTTATAATACTCATCTCTTTATCCAAATGACATTAATTATCTTGGAAAAGTTACTTGCTGATATTTTTGAACCCTTAAAACCCAAGACCACCCATATGTATATTATCTGATGAGGTAACATATTTATTATTATTATGTGACTATCTTATACAATACTTCTCAAAGATATGTCAGGGTTATTTGCTTAATAAATATTAGATATATTTAGCTACTAATTCTTGTCTTATGTCAGAGGCTACCAGTGTTTCTGCTCATGGAATGAATTAAAGATTTACCACTAGATTGTAAAACATAGCCCGCCCTAGCTATTCACATGATAATATGAATTTTCCATTCATTCTACTAGGGTTTTTCTATTGGGAAGCATAGAGATAGTTAGCAAAGAATGCCTTTGCCCTTGCAAAACTGTCCCAAGCCATTGCAAAATGTTGATCTATCTGACAAGACTGAAATTTTCGTATCTAAGTTATAAAAGCCTACCAACACAGGATTTTCGTTCCTTTACAATCATCAGTAGCCTCAATTCAACAGATTATCATTTTCGTCCTCTGGGCCTATCCTCAATAGTATTTCAATCCTTTTCCATCTCCTGGTTAACTGATTAACTTTCTCCTTGATTGTTTTGTCACTAAATCATGATATATTCTTTACAATGAATAAATTGTTTCTATATTTCTACACATTCACAAAAATGGGATATTACGTTGTTTGCATCCTGTCTTTTAGCTAACAATATATTTTGAGCATCTTTCTATGTCAGTAAAGAAATATGCACATCATTTTAATGACTTTATCAAATTCTACTGTAACAAAATTTAAACAATGCCCTATTGTTGAAAACCTAAATGGTTTCCAAGTTTTCACTGATATAAACTTAATCACAATGAACATCACCATAATTTTGCACATTTATCTGATAATCTTTTCATATTAAAATCCTAGAAGAGAAACACATTTAAGGATTATCATTCCTATTGTAATGATCTCACCCTTGCCCACTTCAATAACCTTATGTCCACCTCTCTCCCCTCTCTGCAATCTCAAGTCGTATTTACCTTCTTTTGGTTTCCTGAACATACCATATTTCCTTCCATTTCATGAAATTTGACCTTGCTCTTACCTCTATCTGAAACACTTTTCTACCAACCCTACTCACTTTGCTAGGTTACTCCTACTAATCTTTCAGATTCCTAGTCAATGCACTTCCTCAAGGAAGTCTTCCTTGACTAGATGAGGTTCCCCTAATCAATACTTGTCGAACTCCCTAAATTTTTCCTTCATAGCTCTAATCAGACTGGTACTTTCATGTATGTGTCTTTCCCACTAGACTGCAAATTCTTTGAGATTAGGGACTGGGCTGTTTTGCTCACTACTGTATCCCAGCACCCAGCACAATGCCTGGAGCACAATAGGTATTTAGTGTTTATAGAATTAATGCCCTCTAGAAAAGTTATATCAATTTATGCTTCCACAATCCTATTTCCCGATACCCTTGTCACCAGTTAATGAGAAGAAAGTTATTTTAAGGTATTGAAACAAAGTTAAATAATGAAGTTCTTGTGTGTTTGTTAGGGAAGCAGAATTTTTTTAAAGGTACATTTAATATAGCATTGTCTTGGTAAGTAGATAATGGAATAAGTTTGATTCATTAAAAATTTATCTACTAAAAGATTCTCTCATATTAATAAATTTAAAAACGAAACCACTTTTTCAACAAATATTTACTGAGAGCTTACCATGTGTTGGGATAAGGAAAAACATGGACAGGACTAACTTACTCTTCATCTGAAGATGCTTAGAAACTTTTCTAAGATCAGTAAAGTTTTAATCAGGCATCATTAGAAAGAGAAAATCTTTTCACTCTTTTACACCACTGGAGTACAATTTATTGGACTCAACTTTATTCATTTTAGTTATTTTTGTGCCCTCTTTTTCCTTTGTTCTTTGACAAGAACTGGATAACCTTTTCTCAGTGTAGCTGTATTCATCCTTTGAGATCCAACTCTACTTATAACACCCTAATTTATATCCTTAAGTATCTCTTGTTGGGGTGAATGCAAATATCTTTTATCCAACTCTACCTTATATGTAGCTTATTATTCCTAAAGCATAACTCTGCTCATGCCATTCTCCCACTCAAAATTTCAACTCTCTCCAAAAATCTAAGCACTATAGCTTGGAGTTCAAGAACCCTCAAAAATCTCAATTTACCTTTCTAGAATTATCTTTTACTTCTCCTTATATATGTCTTTTATTCTAGCTAAATTTGACTGGTGGTGCAGTGGTTAAGAATCTGCCTGCCAATTCAGGGGACACGGGTTCGATCCCTGGTCTGGGAAGATCCCACATGTCACACAGCAACTAAGCCCGTGAGCCACAACTACTGAGCCTGTGCTCTAGAGCCTGTGAGCCACAATTACTGGGCCCACGCGCCACAACTACTGAAGCCCGCATGCCTAGAGCCCATGCTCTGCAACAAGAGAAGCCACCACAATGAGAAGCCCGCGTACCACAACAAAGAGTAGCCCCCGCTTGCCGCAACTACAGAAAGCCCGCACGCAGCAATGAAGACCCAACACAGCCAAAAAAAAAAAAAAAAATTGACTAGATACTCACCACTGTCTAAAAAGGCCCTCATCTTTCTCACGTCCCACACTTTGATCATGCAATATCCTCCTCCATTTATACTGTGAAATTCTAGACATCCTTTAGGCTCAGTTCCAATATCTTATCCTTCATTATGCCTGAAGTGACCTATTCCTTCTCTAATTATTACAGCATTCTGTGTTTCACAGTGTTGTTTTATACCACATTTTCTTATATAAACTTCCTTTTCCTCCCAAATATTCTCATCAGTATTTAGGGGATATAATAAAATCTGCCCCCCCAAAAAAAGAGAGAGAGAAAGAAAACAAAATATAATGACTATGAGAGTTTGATGGGTTTCTTATCCTTGGGATATTTATATTTCTCATTGTAAAATTATTAAATGGTCCTCAGATTATGATTAAGCTTCTCATGTGGTTTAGCAACAAAGAAGAAAAGTGCTGATTATGTTAACTTGTACAGTTTAGTCCACTGTCAGGCTTATTTGTCACTGTAAATTAATAATGAATGGGGCATTTTTATTCCATATAGATCAGTTTCAAAAGTTTGGTTAATTGTATATCTTTAAAAGTGGATTTGAATGCTAACAAAAATCAGATTTTTAAATCTCCAAGGTTAAGGGCCAGGTTCTAGAGTATAATAAATTCACCTAATTAATAAATGCTACCCTGAGTTATATATTTCCTTCTTTAGGGAGTAAATAAGAATCTCAATATTCCCTCACAGCTGTAGGAACAAGCACATCATGTACTTTTAATGCTAAAATATTTTCAACCATCACAGCACCTAGAACAAAAATGGATAAGATTGTTGAATAAAAAAAAGGTTCGTTTTCTAAAAAAATACAATAATTAATAGGTTGCTCTTTGGTTAGAAAACAAATTACCTGCCTATAAAAAAATACAGCTTCATTTAGTACTAAAAATTAATTTTGACATCACATAGAATGGAAATGCTTTATAAACAATGTAAAATTGATCAGTCCATTTTATATTATTTATAATATAAGGACAGTTTATACAAATAACTTTACACACTTACTACATATAAAATTTTTTTCTTTCTAAATTTTTACTATAGCATCCTTCTAGTTTTATAGAACATGATAGACCACAAGAGCTCTTTGCCTTAAAATAAAGTACATAGCTTATTTTGTCTTTTTCCTCAAAAACCTCAAAACCAAAGAAGCTATTTAAAGCAAAAAAGGAAAAACATAATATACATGTAAAGCACTGCTCAATAGGGAGAAGAATTTTTCTATTGTTAGTATATGGGTCTTTTAAATCTAGCCACAAGCAACCAATAGTCTAGTTCTGTTTGTCAGTACTTTAGTAGTTGATTTGAAAAGATAAATAATTTTTATTTGTGGTCAGTAAACTATTTAACAACATTGATTTTGAAAGCCTGACTGTGTTTCCAAAATGCATATGAACAGGCTACTCTTAGAAAAAAACCACAGCATCTTAACATTTGTACATATGTATATAAAATAGAAATATAACTTAAAACTTCAACATAATCATTTCTCTCTTTTATTGATATTCACCATCAAACCAATGAACAGTTGTCATTTGTATTCTAAAATATGGTCTAGTTAAAGAAAGTGGGGAAAGAGGTCATATTGACTATCCTTCTGATTTAATGGAACATCATACTACACTGTCTTATTAACAGAATTGATTATAACTTGAATTACATTACCTCTATCAAGTCAACTAGACACATTTTCCATAAGGACTGATCATAAGTCAGAATTAACTGTTAATTTTCCTCAGTCAGAAAAAGAGAATGAAAAAAATGCAGGTTTACTTAATGAGCTACTACGATCATAAATGCCTCAAATGCCCTTTGAGCAGTCTGATGTAATCACTTAGGATCCACAGTGTTGCAAAAGATTTCACATGTCCCATAGTCACTTATTTTAATATTCTATGTGTAAAAATTTCCTCATATCTAACTAAATCCTTCATGACACAGGTTAAATTGATTTCTTCTTGTTTGACCTTCAGTGAAGATTGAGACCATCTGTTCTCCATCCTTTACACATAAATACCTCTAAGTCTTCTCTGGAATAATAATAATTCCTGCTACTTTAAAATTTTTCTTTTAGGTTTCTTTTTCAACCCTTTAATCATCTTTGTGGTCCTCCTCTGAACTTCCTCCAAGTTCTCCATGTCCTTCTTTAGTGGTAGAGCCCAGAACTAGAAACAATGCTCTCAAAAGGGTCTGACCAGTGGCAAGTACAATGGGAAAATAATCTCAAGTTTCCCACATTCTTGATTTTTATTTATATGACCTTACATTGTGTTTGCTTTAACCACAACACTACATTGTTAACCCATAATAATCTTATTATTCCTTTATTACTGAGGGGCCTTCCAACTTTACTTAAATATAGTCAGTTACTTACCCTCTGGAGTTTATGATATTCTTCCTCTCTAATCATGTTGCTTCATACCTGTACCCTACCATATTTCATTATCCTAGTTTCTAATCAATATTCCAATTTGCTGAATTATTTTAGTCTAACACCACTTTCTACTCTGATATAGTAAGGTATTGATGTCTCTTGCCATATTTCTCTCCAATTCCAATTTGCAATAATTTATTAAGAATATTAGAATAAGTGATAATTACATGTCTATAAGAGGGGATTAAGTGTTCTGAAAAAAAAATTGAATGCCAGCATTTATCCTCTGAAAAAGTATGATTATGGAGACCTTGTTAAATTTGCTCCATCACCTTCAGGCACTAGCCCAGCACTGTCTGTCTCAGGGGCTAGAGGGTAGAACATATGAAAAACCAAAATGCTTTCATAATTTCAAAAGGTCTCAAAGAGCTAGATTAAAATTTTCCCAATATACTGACCAGTTTCTTTTGTAGAAAACAATAAAAAGCTTGCAGAATCACAATACATTATAACTATTTGGGTTACCTTGCTCTACTAGGCAGGCCTTCCATTCTGTCATTAACTGAACAAGATTTGTTTGAATAAGTTTACTGATAAATACCAAAAAAAGTACTTTCATAATGACCTTATTACATGTTGAGCTATTTCAGATAAAATACCAAGAAAATTGAATTGACCTGGTTTCCACTGGGTAGGAACTTATTAAGATGGAAGTATATATAGCCAGATAAGATCCATCAAGTCACCTATTGCTATCACACAGACATGAATTATATATTAAACACTGTTGGATTGACTCTTGTATCATTATAAATTATACCTTTTTATCTGTAGTAAAAAAAAAAAAAAGAGTAAAGGTACTTAAGAGATGAAAGACAAAGATCAGTACATAAATGCCATGGAAAAGAAAAGTAATCATGGTGTTCTATGTTCCATCTGAACAAAGCTGTTCCCGACAACTTTTATTAAAAATATCAAGTGAGCACAAATACTGTCCTCTACAAAGTGCAAAAGCAAAAGATGTTTCTAACTTTTATAGTTATAAATAAGAAACAAAGGTTAATTCATTGTTTAAAATTAAAATGGTAACCAGGACTTCCCTGGTGGTCCAGTGGTTAAAGACTTCGCCTTCCAATGCAGGGGGTGCGGGTTTGATCCCTGGTCAGGAAGCTAAGATCCCACATGCCTCGTGGCCAAAAAACCAAAACATAAAACAGAAGCAATATTATAACAGATTCAATAAAGACTTTAAAAATGCTCCACATCAAAAAAATACTCTTTAAAAAAAAATTTAAATGGTAACCAAAAGAAGAATTAAAAATGATTAACTATATTAGGAAGATGGGCATAAAGTCAGTGGTTTAAATCAGTGAAATTGTTATCCATAAGAGAAACAAATAAAAGAGAATGTATGAAATTGACAAATCAAAAAACTGTCATAAAAATCATATTACTTATAGACAGAGGACTAACTCTCAGAAGTAACAGCTGGAAAGGAATGGGGCGAGACTATTGCTTATTACCATAATAATACATTATTTTGGTGTTAAAATTTTTCATCGCTTTATTAAAACTTAATCACAAATTCCAAATTTCACATCAGTAAAAACTGCATAATTTAGAAATAACAATAACTCTTTTTTAAAGATTATGAAGCAATTAAGAATATTCTACTTTCTGTAGATTCCCACTTAATTGAATTCACAAAACAGCCACTGAAAGGTGACATTTATAGAATTATAATGTAACTAATAGCAAGCTAGGAACTGCCTCGCAATTTATTCTGAATATTCAACAAGGTTTCCTTGGAGGGTGCCAAACTAAAAAATTATTAGCCCTAATGTAGTTAAGATAAATGAAGTGTCATGAAACATTTTGTGGCAAGTATGAAGGCCTGTTTGGCTGGTAAATTTTTTCTATCTGCCAATTTAAAGAATCCTTAACCTTTCTTCCAAAACCACTATCCTTTTAGTCTCGTGAGCACTGTAAAAGTAGTCAACTTTTTTTTTAGAAGAGGTATAAATCAAATTTGAAATCCCTAAAGTGCTCTTGCTGTTTTTTGGCCAAATCTAGTATATCGTCTAGTTTTTTCCTCTTGTTCTTTGCCCCTTACATTGCTTCCAAGACTAAAAATTTTTCTGAGCAAAAGTCCTAATGGCCACTCCTGTGGATTCATCATAACCCAAAGGTGTGTCGCAATGCGACGTGGTAATGTTCTGTCACAAAACCATCGTACTGACGTGAACATCAACATGAATATTTCATGAAAATGAATCACTGGGTAAATATCAATAGTTAAAAGATGTAATGACAGGATATGTTAAAACTGTGCAAGGACAAGGCAATAATCCAAGATGGGACCTTTTTTTAGACACAAAGAGCAAAATTCTAGAATGCAGAATGACCCTCAAAATACCAAAATAGTTGGAAAATTTATCTTCACCCAAAGTTTCAACTTCCATTATGAACTTAATGCCTGTGCTATATAGGACATGATTCTACTCTCACCAAGGAATCATTATGGCAAAAGGGAAATTGAACTGTGACACCCACATTTGGCCTGAACCAAGAAAAGAAGTTTGACCAACATAAAGATAGTACTTTACTCTTTGAAATCAAATGACTTCTCTAAATTCATCTTTAGCCTGTCATGTCACTTAGTCACTTAGGTTTCAAAATAGTGACCACTTGAGAGATAAAACACAAAGCCACCTTGGATAAATAGAATCGGGATTACTCTACCCATGGGAAATGAGTAAGTTAGGAAATCAAACACCCTCTCTCATGCATGGCCAAGATGCTATTTTAATAAAATTATCAGCTTCATTTAAATTAATTTTTTCGGAGTTTGTGTTAGTATCATAATAGGTCTAGGAACATGTTTAATGATACTAATAATACAGACTCTTCATGTATGAGATTATTTCAGAAAATATGTCTGGAATAATAATTGCTGTCATAACATTAAACTACGTATTTTAATTCGGTTTCTTTATTTTTTAAAATGCTTCCTTCCATCCCCTAATTTCATCATTGCATTCCTCACTCCTAGCTCAAACATAAACACACACATTCATACAATAAAGTGATGCTAAGAAACCATTCACGTTAGTAAGAGATTTTATTTTAGTACCAGGGCTCCTACTTTTAGTAGACATATTTTTAGCATACATTTAAGTGATTAAAAATGTATACCTTTACAGATTTTGTCAATATATTTCATACATCCAATTTTGCAAGCTTGATAGCCAGAAAAATACAAGGAATCACAAAAAATTAAAGGCACAGATATTTTAAAATAATAATCCACTGAAATCATCTCATTTACAAATATTTTTTATCTTGAAAATAAAACATTTTTGTGGGTCTCTTTCTAACTAGTTGTTCTCGTAAGAAAGAGCTCTCTGATCTAGGCAAATAGGAGAACTAAATCCTGTTGTGGTGTGGTGTGTTCTGGTGTGTCATTGAACCTGTCTACAATTATGTCAGATGAGGAGTGCTATTCTTTCCCTCGTTTATCTCAAAAGCATATTCCATAAGAATGGAAGGCATGCAATATGAAAGGAAGAGCCAAACAACAGGACCCCACCTCCCAGGATCCAGAGAGCAGCTGGCTAGCCCCAAAGAGCCATGCTTTTCAGTTCTTGTCTTAGGGAAAATATTTTGCACTTTTTCCTGTTTAGAATTTAATATCTTTTGTTTATGTATATTTTCATCCCTGCCAAGGATCGCCTCTGTGTATGTCTCTTCAAATTAATCCAAGCCAATGACACCATACTAATATTTATCACTTTGCTCAAACTCTATTTCGCTGGGAAGTTGGAATTTATTAGGGATGTTAAGTTCCAACCAAATATTGATGCAGCTGCTCCCTGAAGTTTTAAGGGTATGTTAAAATTGTGTGCTTTGGAGAATGAACAATGAAGGTGTTCAGCCTTCTACCTCTGCTTTCCTTCCATATCTCAACTCATTTTTATTTTACGTTTAAATGAAGATATCACACATTTTTCAGAAGTGATAAGATTAATAATGAAATAGCCTCTAGTGCAGACTGGAAGGCACTAACTGGATTTGGCATGGAGTTTGCTGTGGAGTGTGGTAGGGGTGAAGGCAAAGAAGAAGAATGCCAAATAGTAAAAGAAAATTTAACAGAATTTACTGCACTCAAAACTATGTATAGGGCTTCCCTGGTGGCGCAGTGGCTGAGAATCTGCCTGCTAATGCAGGGGACACGGGTTCGGGCCCTGGTCTGGGAGGATCCCACGTGCCACGGAGCAACTAGGCCCGTGAGCCACAATTACTGAGCCTGCGCGTCTGGAGCCTGTGCTCCGCAACAAGAGAGGCCGCGACAGGGAAGAGGCCCGCGCACTGCGATGAAGAGTGGCCCCCGCTCGCCGCAACTAGAGAAAGCCCTCACACAGAAACGAAGACCCAACACAGCCAAGAATAAATATTAAAAAAAAAAAAAAAAAAAAAAGATGTATAAAACTACTCCATGACCTACACATTTACAGTCAATTAATCTATGACAAAGGAGGCAAGAATATCCAATGGAGAAAAGACAGTCTCTTCAATAAGTGGTGCCAGAAAACTGGACAGCTACATGTAAAAGAATGAAATTAGAACATTCGCTAACACCATATACAAAAATAAACTCAAAATGGATTAAAGACCTAAATATTAGACTGGAAACTATAAAACTCCTAGAGAGAAACACAGGCAGGACACTATTTGACATAAATCATTGCAATATCTTTTTGATCTGTCTCCCAAAGCAAAGGAAATAAAAGCAAAAATAAACAAATGGGACCTAATTAAACTTAAAAGCTTTTGCACAGCAAAGGAAACCATTGACAAAATGAAAGACAACCTACTGAATGGGAGAAAATATTTACAAATGATATGACTGATAAGGGATTAATATCCAAAATATATAAACAGCTTATGCAACTCAACATTAAAAAATGAAAAACCCGATCAAAAAATGGGCAGAAGACCTGAATAGACATTTTTCCAAAGAGGAAATGGAGATGGCCAGCAAGCACATGAAAAGATGCTCAACATCACTAATCATCAGGGAAATGCAAACCAAAACCATAATGATATATCACCTCACACCTGTCAGAATGGCTGTTGTCAAAAAGAACACAAATAATAAATGTTGGTGAGTATGTGGAGAAAAGGGAATCCTCATACACTGTTGGTGGGAATGTAAATTGGTGCAGCCTCTGTAGAAAACTGTATGGAGGTTTCTCACAAAACTAAAAATAGAGCTACCATATGATCCAGCAATTCCGCTCCTGGATATATATCCCCACCAAAAAAACACCAAAAACACTAATTAGAAAAGATATATGTACCCCAATGTTCATACCAGCATTATTTACAATAGCCAAGATATGAAAGTAACCTAAGTGTCCAGCAACAGATGAATGGATAAAGAAGATGTGCTATATGTGTGTGTGTGTATGTACAAATCACACACATAAATACATACCCACATATAAACACACACACACACACACACACACACACACACACACACAATGGAATACTACTCAGCCATAAAAAAGAATTAAATTTTGCCATTTGCAACAACATGGAAGGATGTGGAGGGTATTATGCTAAATGAAAAAAGTCAGGCAGAGAAAGACAAATACTGCATGGTATCACTTATATGTGGAATCTAAAAAATACAACAAACTAGTGAATATCACAAAAAAATGAAGCAGACTCACAGATATAGAGAACTAGTGGTTACCAGTGGGGAGATGGAAGTGGGGAGGGGCAGTGTAGGGGTAGGGGATTAATAAGTACAAACTATTATGTATAAAATAAGGTATAAGGATATATATTGTACAACACACAGAATATAGACTATATTTTATAACAACTATAAATGGAATATAACCTTTAAAAATTGTAAATCACTATATTATACACATGTAACTTATATAATATTGTACATCAACTATACTTAAATTTTAAAAAGGCTTGAAACAAACAAACAAAACTACTCCATGTGTTGTAGTTACATGAGAAGCATTTAGATAAGATGACTTTGAAATAAATGAATGAAATTGTAAATTTTAAGGCAATATTGTATCTGTAATTCAAAACCATTTTACTTATTTCATTCACACATTGAGAAATTACCATTACAAAGCAAAGTCCTTTGACCCAGCGACTTCAGAAAAGATAGTTAATGATAAGAGTTCAGAAGAGAAAGAGAGGAAAAAAAAAAAAAAAAAAAAAAGAAGAGAAAGAGAGTATATCCTCAAAACAACTCCAAATTTATCTATTTCATGTATAGAAGTTGCTAAAATACAACCTTAATGCTGTATCTCTTTTATAAAATGTTTCATATTTTTTAATAGTTTACCATGCTGGTCTAATACCCCTTTAAAATGAACTTTTGGAAGGTAGTGATCATATCTTCTCTCTACCATGTAAGCTCTTCCAAGAACTTAGTGAAATCTGTGGATCTTCAAAAATGATTTGCAAATAAAGATTATAATGTATTTAATCAAATAGAGTAGCATCAACCTCTTTTGGGACCATTTAGAAGTGATTCAGCAGGCCCATGAATACAAATCCCAGAGTGAAAAAGGGGAAACTGGCCTTAGAAACAAAAACTACAGACTAGAGAAAAAAAAATTTCAGTAAGAACAAGATGGCTTAGAATAGTTTATACAAACATGAAATGAGTTTTGTTTGGATCCTAAATCTGCAGTGAATTCACAAGACACCCTTGCTCCAAAATTCCTCTTTATAAGATGTACAATTATATTGAATGTCTCAGTATTCCAAAGGCACTCAAATAGCCACCACTACCATCTACCTTAAAAAAATTGTTTTAAATATATACATAAATTTGGTACTCGAAGCTCAGTACCAATACCACTTCATAGAACCAGGCACCTCAGTTTCAACCTACAACTCCCAAATTGTTTCCGTTTCTACACCACTGCAACTAACAATCTTGCCAGACTGTACAAAACCATCCAGTGGTTTTGTCTGATGTGGAAAAAAGTCCATGAGGGACTAGGAGGTGCCACCAAATTCATGCCAGGATAAAGATCTAAGTTGGTTGGGCTAGAAATTGGTGCCTTAACCCAATACATCACCTTATTTCCATTTCTATCTTTTTGAGCAAAAATTATTTTTACCATGGTAATTTTGTATTTATCACTCAAAAAACCTGCTTTGTATGAACTAATGGTGGTGTACCTGAAGGAATCATTCTGGTAGACTTTTGAAAGAGTTCATTTTCATTTTCTCATACTGGCTCCCTCAACTTCACAGTATCTGGCCAGGAGAGCCAGATGAAATATTCCACATGAACAGAAATGTACTTAATGAATGTAATAAACTAACTAATCAAAATTAATAAAAATAACTTCACTTTATTGTTTTTTTTAACCCAGAGAGAATTCTGTCAATGAATATTATTTGTCCTCCAAAAAAAATTATACAAGGCTAAGTACTTTTCTGAGACTGTTTCCTAAAAAATCAAATCATAAATCTAGAAAAGTAAACACTACTCAAATCATATTCTATAGACATTTATTGTATTGATTCAACAATAGGAAATAGAGCTTGAAGAGCATCCCACGTTTCAGATGAAAGTTAACATAATACCAGGAATTAGTGGACTCAATTCTTCCAATCACATAGTTTATTTCTCTCTTGCTAACCTTTTATTGACTTCATTAGAGATTTCTGCCTCCAGTTGAGGAAGAGACAAACAAAGGCCAGTCTACAATTTTCACTCCAGGAAATAAGTCATTCATAAATGTGATTTTAAAACCAAAGAGAACTATCCTGTTTCAGTAGAGAACTTTTTTAAAAAGGAATCTTTTAAATATCACTGAATAAAAATAATTTGTTTCCAAAAATATGGCATCAAAGAATGTAGAAGGAATATATAACAAACCCCAGTTTATCCAAAATCCAAAAGGTAAGATTAAAACAACTAGCATTTTCCCATGGTATGTATAATATCTAGAATTCATAAAGATATACCCAAGACAATGCAGGAGCCTATCAGGATTTCTGATCCATCATGTATTAAATTATATTCAAAATAAGTTTCATATTAAGTATTTACTGTAGCCTAGTTCCATGAATATATACTAATCCATGGATAAAATATTGTAATTCTCATATAAGTAAAATACCTAATACCCCATCTTTTTGAAGGAAAAAATAGAGAATACTATAGCATATTACTGATGTGATTTCAACTTAAGCTGCTTCACATACTGGTTTCCCTGTTTTCCTACTTTTAAGTCAATATGATAAGATACCAAGATGGTAATCTATGGCCAATAAGGTTGTAACAAGAGCTTCAACCTCTTTTACTGTAGTAAAATTACATATCGCTTATGCCTAGACTGCAAATAATGCTATTTTGGCCAATTTTAAAGTTAGCAGTAGCAAAGCAAAAGAAAATTTTAGCATTAACATGAATTTTTAAAATCATTAACTTTTCCCTCTAAAATGATACTTTGTGAAATAAGAACAAAGTTTATTGTTAATTCATTTCAGACTAATATTTATTCTTCTCTTCGGCATCTTGAAAATTCATTTAAGCTTATTTTACTATTATTGACTCCGTTCATCAACTCTAAAAGGGGGTTATACATTACCCACTAAATGCAAATAATTTTTGGAAGCATTGCTTAGTGGACTTTTATGCTGTGTAACATATTCAATTAAAGGTAAGAGACTTTTAAATAATCTTTAGGGAGAACCACTTGCCAAACCACACAACATTGATGGTAAGAAAATTATCTTTGGGATTTATAATTTCAAATCAAAACAAATCATCAACTATTCAAAAAGAGTGATTTTCTGTGTCCAATAGAAATAATAACATCATGAAAAGCTTATAGCTAATTATTAATCATTTTAAAATCATCCCAGGATATTTCAAGTTGATCTAAGCCATAATTTAAATTTCTCAGAGCCAACTGAGAGCTACCTTCACAATCTATGTTGAATTTAGAAAAACTTAAGTGCAAAAATCACATGAATATATGGTAAGGAGTCTTGTGTTCTGAACTCCTGTCACCTTGCCAAACAGTTCACCATCTAAAAAGTCAACCTCTCTGTGTTTGGAAGGGGCATAAATATCCTCAATTTGACTGTAGGACGTGGTTTTCTCTCTTCAAATATTGATGTGAAAGTCTTTTGGCAAAGTACAAGGACTATTTTTCCTTGGAGAAACTACAGCTGTGAGAGTTGACCTCAGTCTTTTAAGACCAAAGGATTCTGTCTGGGAAAATGACTTACTGATTATCAAATTTAGCAGAATAAAAGACCTCAGTCTTCAGAGCTTCTTCACCGAATAACTATTCTCTTTTAGTATTCCTAATACATAATGGAGTACTGCCATGTTGCACAACTTGAGAGGATAACATTCATAGAGAAGACAATATGAGTATGCCCCCTGGAGTTTCAAAATTCAGCCCAAGTATCACCATCATCATGAAAGCTTTCTTGCTTCCTTGCTAAGTTCCTGATCATGGAATCCTGGTTTATTTTGATATAATCTACTTATCATAGATATGCTGCCCAGATCAGACCACCTTACCACTTTATAGTTCTTGGCAGCCTCAAAAAGATCTGCATCTCTTATCCTACAACACCTATTCCTACCTGTTTAAAAAAGGTTTTGCTTGTTCAAGGCAGAGATAGAGAGAAATCCTGTTTAAATCAAAACAACTGATCATCCATGGGAAATAGTACAGTGTGGTAGAAGGACCACTAGAGTGAGATCTACCATTTTATTAATCATATGCCTCAGATCACCCATCTGTAGATAAGGGACAGTAACTGACTTAACCATTCCATGTAATTATTATGATAATCACCAAAAAATATGCCAAAGTACTCTGTAAGTTGAAACATTATTTTGTAAATAGGGAAAATTTTAATGGAAAAGTCTTCTCATGTGGTATATACATATAACAGACTATTATTCAGCCATTAAAAAAGAATGAAATAATGCCATTTGCAGCAACACGGATGGACCTAGAGATTATCATACTAAGTTAAATAAG
This sequence comes from Eubalaena glacialis, assembly GCF_028564815.1. Lineage (NCBI taxonomy): Eukaryota > Metazoa > Chordata > Mammalia > Artiodactyla > Balaenidae > Eubalaena > Eubalaena glacialis. Next base: position 52,030,495 of record NC_083719.1, read on the forward strand.
TCAGACAGAGAAAGACAAATATCATATGATATCACTTATATGTAGAATCTATAAAAATGATACAAATGAACTTATTTACAAAACAGAAATAGACTCACAGACATAGGAAACAAACTTATGGTTACCAAAGGGGAAAGGGGTAAGGGAGGGATAAATTGGGTATTTGGGATTAACAGATACACACTAGTATATATAAAATAGGTAAACAACAAGCACCCATTGTATAGCACAGGGAACCATATTCAGTATCTGGTAATAACCTATAATGAAAAAGAATCTGAAAAAGAATATGTATATGTATGTATATATGTGTGTGTTTGTGTATATGTATACAATCTATATGTAACTGAATCACTTTGCTGTACACCTGAAACACTGTGAATCAACTATAATTTAAAAAATAACAAAATAAAGTTTTCTCAATATTATTTGAACATAGCAATGTTAATAAATTATTTGGAACAGAATTTGTTCTAAGCACTGTATTTAGGGTCTCTTTTTTTAGATGGGTCATTTTTATGTAAAATTAGCTTAAATCTGAATTAAAGAAGCAAGCAATGTCACTCTTTCTACAAGGTAGAATAAAGATTACTAGATTATAATATGCAACAGTGTCTTTGCGTGCTAACTGCTTTACTTACATACAGACTTTTTAGCACTTTAGAGATTTACTACATCTATAGTTTCAGAGAATGAGCATTCCTATATAAGCAAATGCTAGCAGATAAATTTCTGGTTCTGTTTTTGGACTTTACAGTCATCACATGAAACCAAAAACATCTCTTTTGATGCCATAGGCACAAAGTCATCAACTAAACTGAAAAAACAAAAATCCATTTGTTCCAGGTTTAAACCAGACCATTTCATCAGATTTCAGGTAACAAAAACGTTTTCAGTGCTTCCAAAATGAACCTGAAAAAAAGGAACTAACTTCATAAATGCAATCTCCTAGGGAACAAAGGGGTACAAAACCTTCAGTGCTACATAAAGGTAGAAGTGAGAATTATTGTTCAGAGAACCCTACGTCAATTAGTTCAAATTGTTTGCTAATGGTAATGGTAAAAAGTTTGGCAGGCCTAAAAAAAGTAGCATCTCTATAACTTCCATTCTGATTGTGTCTTCAAATAGCCAAAGAGAAAGGAGAAAGAGTGAGAGAAGAAGAAGAAAATACTTAATGTAGAAACTCTACCAAAATCTACCAAACTTATTTGAATCCAACCAAGATCAGGAGTACATGAAGCAAGAAGTTACTCACAATGCCCCAGGCAGCTGAGTAAAATGATGCTTCAATCATTACTGATTTTTTTGACCTTGTGGATTTACACTCCAAAAAGTATAACCTTGCTATTTAAGATGCGTGAGACTCTCCTATAATAGTATGCTTGTTATAAAAATCCATGTTCCTAAAGCTATTACTTTACTGATCCCATAGTCTCACAAACTGGTCATAGATTTAAAGTTCAGATTATTCTAACTATTAAATCAGTAAAATCTAAATTCAATCCACCTGATTGCTGTTCTTGTAATCAATACAAGCTCCAGATATCCCCCACCCCTCTACCCCCTGCCATGTTCAGTAGTAGAGCTGCTATGTTCTATAAATACTGCTGCTTCTGGATGACTTTCAGGGAAAGCCCAAAAGAAAATAAATTATAGCAGTCTATCCAAGAGGCAAGGAAGGCACAGATAACAACCAAGACAGATTCTCTCCTTTCTAAGCTTCCATTCCAAGAAAAAGAATGGGAAGGAAGGGAGGATTCTTTTAATATAGGCCAGTTAATTTATGAGCCAGGACAAGAGAATGGAGAATTATGCATGACATCAGAATTCTTCAAAATATTACAGAGATAATTATGGAGATGCACTAAAATGAATATTCCCATGAATAAACTAAATTTAAAACTAAAAAAACTGAAAGACAATTCACTATTCTTATTTAGTATTCAACATATGCAGAATGATATTACAAACGTGATTTAACAGAATTAACTTAACATTTGTGGAGGCAGGGGAGACTAAGGTGAAGCTTCCATATTAATCTTTAAAAAAAAAACCCTCTTTATTAGAATAAGTCACTTTTTAATAGTTCAACTCCAGAGCCTTAAATAAGAACACATATCAGTAAGATTGGCACAACATTGTAAATCAACTCTACTTCAATAAAAAATGAAAAAAAAAAAGAACACATATCAATAGATCTTGCACTTACCATGGGTAATATTCCTAAAAACCGTAACGTAAAACTAAAATTTGTAAGTTAAATCTGATTTTCCCATGGTTACAATGTTAAATTAGATTAGAAGAATTTATTCTGCAACTGCTGTCAGCCCTCAGCTGTCAGTCCTCTCCAGGAATTATTCTCAGTTCTATAAATCACTTTGCCCAAGATTACACCACCACTTGGGGGCAGCTTGCATCAAATGCCTGATCAATGTAAGGGTACAAAGACCCATCCTCCTTACTTCAACCTAGATCAGCTCTGAACAGCCTCCCCGTAAGTATGGCTGAGACCTTTGTTCTGATTGCAGCACAGCCCTATTTTTCCTTCAGCCCAATCCTGCTTCCTTCCCTTTCCCCATGAGTGTAAATCCCAAAAGTTCTCACTAACAACATCCAGCATATTAATCCTGCTTCCTGGGGAACCAACCTGCAACTATTGTAGATAAATCAAATAGGATTACTTATATAAATCAAACAAGACTACATATATAACTAATCACATAAAACTCTATTTATGATCATACTATATCATATGCTACTGTACAAAATTCTTTTTCTTAATTCAGGCTTTATTTCTATTTTTTAAAAAAGCAATAACAAGGGTGTGGAGTAAGGAGATCCTGAGCTCACCTCCTCCCACAGACACACCAAAACTACAACTACATACAAGACTGCTATCTCTGAGAACAAACTAAGACTAACAGAACAGATTTTCCACAATTAATGATATAAAGAAATGGTCACATCAAGACAACTAGGAAGGGCACAGACACTGTCTAGTTAGAACCCACACTCCTAGTGCAGCAACCCACAAGGAGGAGGGATATCACAACTACAGAGATCGCCCCTGAGGAGTGAGGGGTCTGAGCTCCACATCAGGCTCCCCAGCCTGGGGGACCTGCATAAGGAAGAGGAGCCCTCATACATCTGGGTTTGAAACCAGTGGGGCTTACATCCAGGAAAGCCAGAGAGCTGTGGGAAATGGAAAGTCAACCCTTGAAGGGATCATGCACAAACTCACTTGCTCTAAGTTCCAGCACAGAGGCAGTAGCTTGAAAAGCACCTGGGTCATACAAGAAGGAAACTCATTGACTAATTTTAGGACATGTGCCAGAGAGGCAGGGATCTGGTGGAACTCTGTGGATGAAAGTGCTGGTAGGTACCAATTTTTTTTTTTTTACTCTTCTTTCTCCTACCTGGTCCTGCAATGGCAGGCATCATTTCTGTCACTCACTATCAACCTAGCTAACACTGTTAACATTAGCTAATGCCCCACCTCAGCATTCCATTAAGGACCAGCCCTGCCCAAACCACCACCCCCAGTACCTCCAAAGTTGCCCCTGCCTCATCCCACCTGGTAGGCCAACTCGGCCAGCACTGGTGCCCCTCCAAAGTGGCACCCAAACCACCACACCCAGTGGGCATCCCTGGCCAGCAATGGCACCCCTCCAAAGTGACTCCCACTCCAAGGGGCCAGCCACAACCACCAGCCCACCCACAGCAGTCACAGCCCAATTACAACAGGAGGAGCTCACAGCTCACACAGGGGATACCCCTGGAGGACCTGGCTCTGGTGACCATGGCAGATTGTGATACTGGGCCCCATAGGACATCCACTACATAAAGTCACTCTTTCAAGACTGGGAGATGTAGCTGATATACCTATAACACATAGAAAAACAGAGTTAGGCAAAATGAGGAGACAAAGGAATACTTTTCAAACAAAAGAACAAGATAAAACCTCAGAAAAAGAACTAAATGAAATGAAGATGAGCAATTAACCAGATAAAGAGTTCAAAGAAATAGTCATAAAGATGTTCAACAAACTTGGATGAAGAATGGATGAACTCAGTGAGAACTTCAAAATATAAAAAAGAAATAATCAGAACTGAAGAATACAATGAGTGAATTGAAAAATAAACCAGAGGGAATCAACAGTAGATTAGAGGATGCAGAAAAATTTGATCAGCGATCCAAAAAACTGAGTAGTGAATATCACCCAATGGGAATAGCAAAAAGAAAAAAAAGTTTTTAATGAAGGTAATTTAAGGGACCTCTTGGATAACATTGAGCATACTAACATTTGCACTATAGAGGTCCCAGAAGTAGAAGGGAGAAAAAAAAGGATAGAAATCCTACCTGAAAAAATAATGGCTGGAAACTTCCCTAACCTAGTAAAGGAAACAGACATCCAAGTCCAGGAAGTATAGACAGCACAAACAAGATGAACTCAAAAGACTCACACCAAGACACATTATAGTTAAAATGTCAAAAGTTAAAGATAGAGAATCTTAAAAGCATCAGAGGGCCTTCCTGGTGGCGCAGTGGTTGAGAATCTGCCTGCCAATGCAGGGGACACGGGTTCGAGCCCTGGCCTGGGAAGATCCCACATGCTGCGGAGCAACTGGGCCCGTGAGCCACAGTTGCTGAGCCTGCGCATCTGGAGCCTGTGCTCCGCAACAAGAGAGGCCGCGATGGTGGGAGGCCCGCGCACCGCGATGAAGAGTGGCCCCCGCTTGCAACAACTAGAGAAAGCCCTCGCACAGAAACGAAGACCCAACACAGCCATAAATAAATAAATAAATAATAAAATAAAATAAAATAAAAGCATCAGAAAAAAAAACAACAAAAAAAACCTAGTTACATACAAGGGAACCCTGTAAGACTATCAACTAATTTTTCAGCAGAAACTTTACAGGCTAGAAAGGACTGGAAATATATATTCAAAGTACTAAAAGGAAAAAACTTAGAATAAAGAATACTCTACCCAGCAAGGAGAAATAAAGAGTTTCCAGACAAACAAAAGAGTTCATCATCACTAAGCCAGCCATACAAGAAAGTTAAAGGGACTTCTTTAAATGGAAAAGAAAAGGCCATAACTAGAAACAAGAAAATTATGAAAGAAAAAATTTCACTGGTAAAGGCAAACATATAGTAAAGGTAGAGGATCAACAACCTATAGTATGAAGCTTAAAAGGCAAAAGTATCTATATCTAAAATAATTGCTTAAGTGATACACAAAATAAAAGATGTAAAATATGATGTCCAAAACATAAAATGTTGGGGAGGATTAAAAAAGTAGTGCTTTTAGAATGCACACGAACTTAAGCAACTGTCAACTTCAAACCAAAAACCTATGCAGATACACAAAGAAACTTAAGAGAAAGGAATACAAACTTAACACTAAAGAAAGTCATCAAATCACAAGGGAAGAGAACAAAAGGAGAAAGGAACAAAGAACTACAAAAACAACCAGAAAACAATTAACAAAATGGCAATAAGTGCGTACCTGTCAAAAATACTTTAAATATAAATGGACTAAATGCTCCAATCAAAAGATATAGTGTGGTCGAATGGAGAAGAAAAACCAAGACCCATATATATGGTGCCTACAAGAGACTCACTTCAGATCTAAAGAGACACACAGACTCAAAGTGAAGGGATGGCAAAAGACATGCCATGCAAATGGAAACAAAAAGAAAGTTGGGGTAGCAATGTAAATATCAGACAAAATAGACTTTAAAACAAAGACTGTAAAGAGAGACAAAGAAGAGCATTGCATAATGATAAAGGGATCAATCCAACAAGAAAATATAACACTTGTAAATATCTATGAACCCAACATGGAGCACAAAAATACATAAAGCAAATATTAACAGACATAAGGGGAGATATCAACACTAATACAATAGTATAGTAGTAGGGGACTTTAACACCTCACCTACATCAATGGCTAGATCATCCAGACAGAAAATTAATCATGGAAACATAGGCCTTAAATCAGGGGTCCCCAACTCCTGGGCCACAGACCAGTACGAGTCCTTGACCTGTTAGGAACTGGGCCACACAGCAGGAGGTGAGTGGTGGGCAAGCGAGTGAAGCTTCATCTGCCACTCTCCATCGCTCCCCATTGCTCACATTACCACCTGAACCATCCCACACCCACCCTGGTCTGTGGAAAAATTGTCTTCCATGAAACCGGTCCCTGGTGCCAAAAAGGTTGGGGACTGTTGCCGTAAATGACATGTTATATCAGACTAACTTAATAGATATATAAAGAACATTCCATCCCAAAACAGCAGAATACAAATTGCTTTCAAGGACATGGAACATTCTCCAGGATAGATCACATTAGTCCACAAAACAAGTCTCAATAAATTTAAGAAGACAGATCCCACCCACCAGTGGGCCAACACCAACTCCAGGACTCCCAAGGGCCCTGCAGCCAGAGTCCCTGGAGCCTGACTCCACCCACCTGTAGGCCAGCATTAGTCCCAGGACCAGCCTCCCCCACCTGTGGGAAGGCACCCTCAGGATGCTCTAGGCCATGGCTCTGCCCACCAGCAGGTTGACACCAACTCCAGATTCCCAGGGCTTGGCAGTCAGAGACCCTGGGACCTGGCTGTGCCTACCAGGGAGCCAGCCCACCAGCAGCCAGTTAGGAGACATATTTAGAGGGTATTAGGCTAAGTGCCTACCAGGGAGCCAGCCCACCAGCAGCCAGTTAGGAGATATATTTAGAGGGTATTAGGCTAAGTGAAATAAGCCACATATAGAAAGGCAAATACTTTATGATCTCACCTATATGTGCAATTTAAAAAACAAACAAAACAAAAACACACTCATATACACAGAGCACAAACAGGTGGTTGCCAGTGGAAGGGGATGTGAAATCAGTGAAAGCGATTAAGGGGTACAGACTTAAAATAATTAAGAATGTAATGTACAACACTGAAAGGAAAGATTTAATAAAGATAAGTCTTCAGGTCACTTAACTTTTTAGAGTTGGTCACAGTATGTCTGTTTTGCCTCTTCATTCTAATTTCACATTTCCCTGTAGCAAATATGGTCATCAGAAATCAATTTGTCTATGTTTAAGAGGAGAAACTCCTTTTGCTTATTTAAGCTATCATTTCACCTGTAACAAGATTTCTTTTGGATCCTTTTATTATTCAAAGCATATCTGCTTTCAGAATGCAAAGACCAACTCAATTGGCCTGAAATTTACTAGTCTTATATGGTTTATCACTAGTTGCTTTATGGTGTCACTCAATACCCATTTCAATGTCTCTTTCTCTTGCATTCCTCTACTGCAGAGATTAGAAAACAAATACTTTCAGGCATGTAACAAAATTCTAGACAATGAGATGCAGGCAGAAGTCCCTGGTGAGAACTTCCCTTCTTTGTAGGGAGTGGGAGGAAGCCTCACAAAAATGAGGGTTTTTATTCTTCTTCCTGCCTGGAAAGTAAATGTAAGGCTCAGAAATGCAGCAGCCATGTTGAGTTTGCAGCCCCAAGAAAGAAAATAAAAGCCACATGCTAAGTACAGCAGAGCGAAAATATAAAAGGAGCCACTATACCTGCCCTTGGACTGTCTACCTCCACATTTCTTATTACATAAGAAAAATAATGACTTAAACCAGTAAAGGATTTACTTACTTTTAGCTTTCCATTACATCCATTATTTAATAACAACAGGATTCATATTTGTGCTAAGAGAAACAAACTTCTTTTAACATTAAATTATATAAAGAATTTCTCACCAAGTTTTCACATAGGGACACTGTATAACATTTTCTTTGCATGTCTCCCTGAGTTAGACTATGTGTTAAGAGTGGTCTGGGATTGAACCATATTTACCAACTCCAGGCATAATAATGAATGAAAGGAAGGATGAAGAGGCTGGAGGGAGGGAAGGAAACTGAGATAGGGGTAAATTGAAAGGAGACACACAGCTATAATCTAGGTCTCTGAAAGCTGAATTACTTAGTTTAGTAATCTAATTTGATATAAAATAAGGGCTATCCTAGAAGGATGGATGTTTAACATGTCCTTTGGGATAACCCTTTCTAAAACTGCAAGAGTGGTGTTACTAAGAAATGTCATTTGTGCAGGAGTTCTGTGCTAACAAAACAAAAATCTATATTATAGATATGTAGTGATAAACTGCAGATACTCTTAAAGGAAAAGACAGAATTCCCCCGTAGGAAACAATTTTGTATCTGTTCAAATTAAGTTAATTTAATATTGTATTTCCAGAATGTTGTTTTATTTGAATAGTCTATTTCCATAAGGAAGCCAATAACAGTTTGATTTTCTATCTTTATTTTGTTTGTCCTAAGTAAACAATCAAATATCCATTTAAGCAGTAAGAGGGGACTTTTACTTATAAAAAGAATACTACTTTCATCAGTGACAGCACATTAATTTCATAATATGAATTGACCTTAAACTATAAAATAATTAAAGCACTGGATTAAGAAATAAACTATGTTCCACATCTGAAAATCCATTCTAATTATGCCAAAAAATACATAAATGGGATAAATTGTTGTTTTATAGCATGTGTGTTATAGTCTTACATAGAAGTGGCTAAAGCAGGGTAGACCATGAACATTATTATTCTAAACTAAATCATAGGTTGAACCATATGAAGTTCTCTATTTGACCTACAAAAATGGCAGTTTCATACGGTTCAAACTAAGAAGCACAGAAATTCAGAAAGACAAACTATCTTTTTTTCTTGGCTAAGCATTCAAATCTTCCTATGTTCTTCGCTGGGGAGCTATTAATCACTGTTATGCTTCATTTAAAAAAATAAAATAAACACTAAAATCTGAATAAAGTTAATGTGAACTATGATTACAGCCAACGCAGATTTTATAGAAAACAACTAATACATCAAAAAAATTTAAGTACCCACTTAAATAGCTTTATAACATCTTATTAAGAGTGAATATTAAAATATTCTGGCATTTTATTTAATCAAATTATTATAACTGAATAAGGATATTAAGTACTATAAATTAGGTATATTATTAACAAGAATACAAATATGAGCTATCTGGCTTGCCTTTCAGCATAAATTTTCCACATAGGCATATATTCTCTTGCTGTGATTAATTCTGTAACAAGATAACAATTCTATAAATCATCTGAACCAGCAAAAGTGTACAGTCACTCAGATTTCACAGTTGATAATAGAACTGAGGGAAATAAAGACCTCCCTTTACCAGTATGTTCAAAGGGAGAGTTTTGCATGGAAACCAAATGGACAGTGTATACCCTCTGGAAAAGGAACTTATGTTCAATGAGCGTCAAAGTCTATATTTTCACTAAAAAAAAAAGAATAAAAAGCTGTGGCCTAGGCACTGGGAGTTCCAAAAGAAACAGATGTTCACATGCACTTAAAACAGTTTTACTTTCCAAATTACATCAAATATTTGGTAGCCTAATTGACCAATCTCCAAAACTTAACAGTCAGAATAAAACAAAGGGTATTCCTGCCTGGAAGACATATGTGTGTGTGTGTGTATGTGTGTGTGTATGTGTGTGTGTGTGTGTATGGAAGACATGTGTGTGTGTATATATACACATATATATGTGTGTGTGTGTGTGTATGTATGTATGTGTATGTGTGTGTGTGTATATATATATATATATATATATGTCAGAAACCAAGCCAGAAGAGCAGATTAAGGGAAAAGGGAACAGTGACTAAAATTAAATACAACCTTGATATCATTTCAATCATTAAAAAATTGAATTTGTCAGTTAAGACAACAGCACTAATACAAGTGCTTACATGGGACCTCTTTAGAGAGAGTGACAGGGACAAGCATTTACTACTCTCTCCCTTTCTGATGTTTTTTTATTACAGCAAGTCCTCAAAGCATTTGAGCATATGCCATTACCCACATGCTCTGTGATCCATGTTTCCTTTCCTTACTTTATGACCCCCATATTCTTCCCACTTCACATGGCTAAATTTCTACTTTCTCTGACAACTGATATTCTTGAAAATGTAGGTAATGGGATTTTAGATTGCCAAACAAGCTGGAAAGACTTATAATTATCTTTACTCCCTAAAAGCATATGCAGAGCACACACTCCAATGACCTATCCCTGCACAATCCAACAAGATTATTTGGCCCACATTAAAATCCCATTTAAGAATGATGATGATAAGAGAATGAAATACTAGTAAATGCACAGATATTTTAAAAAGTTAACAAACTGTTCTTTCTATTTTGACTCCATATAGTTATTTGTGTCTTGTTTTTGTAGATTTTTCCCAGGGAGGAACCTGGGGGAAGGGAATAGTTAAAAAGAAGAATCAAAGAATAGCACCAGCATCTGTATTAGTTTCCTGTGGCTGCCATACCAGAGTACTACAAACTCAGTGGCTTAAGAGAACAGAAATTTATTGCCTCACATTTCCAGAGGGTAGAAGTTCGAAATCAAGTTGTCAGCAGAGCCATGTTCCCTCTGAAACCTGTAGGGGAGAATCACTCTTTGCCTTTTCGAGCTTCTGGTATTTGCTTGTAATCCTTGGGATTCCTTGTCTTGTACATGCATCACTCCAATATCTGACTCCGTCATCACATGGCCGTTTTCTCCCTGTGTGTCTCTGTCTCTGTGTCTCTTCTTCTCTTCTTATAAGGACACCAGGCACGTTGGATTAAGGACCCATGCTATTCCAGTAAGACTTCATCTTAAGTAATGACATCTGCAGTGACCCCATTTCCAAATAAGGTCACTGGGGTACTGGGGGTTAGGACTTCAACATGTCTTTTCTAGGGGGATACAATCCAACCCATATAGCATCTGACAAATGGATATTTCAAATTAGATGTCTCATTATCCCATCATATAAAATGCATTATTTCCTCCTACAAATTTTTCTATGCTATCATTATGCTCCCAAATCTCTTGAATAATCTTTAACTTATTCTTTTCATCTCCCAATATTCAATCAACCACCAATTCTATTAATCTTTCTTTCAATATGGCAATAATTAAAAAAAGTTTAATCCACTGAGTCTGATTTGTTCCAACAGTCTCTGAATTGGCCTCCCTACTTTCAAGGTCTCCCCATTCAAGCAATCCATTTCAAATATACTGTTTCCTTCACTTCTCACCAACATGTGAATCCTCTTTAAAAACTCCATTAATATATATCAAGTGCTTAGCAGAGGACCGGTTCACAGTATTATTTAGTAAAAAAAAAAAACAAAAACAAAACTATTATTATTTTATTATTGTATTTATTGTTCACATTTTTATTATCCCTTATATTATTATTTATATTGTATGAGTCATCCTTTCTATATAAAGATCAACAATTTCTCAAAACTAATTCTGATTCCCAATAAATTTTTTTAAATTAATTAATTAATTAATTTTTGGCTATGTTGGGTCTTCGTTGCTGCGCGCGGGCTTTCTCTAGTTGCGGCGAGTGGGGCCTCCTCTTTTTTGCGGTGCGCGGGCTTCTCATTGCAGTGGCTTCTCTCGTTGCGGAGAACGGGCTCTAGGCGCACGGGCTTCAGTAGTTGTGGCACGTGGACTCAGTAGTTGTGGCTTGCGGGCTCTAGAGCGCAGGCTCAGTAGTTGTGGCGCACGGGCTTAGTTGCTCCGTGGTATGTGGGATCTTCCCAGACCAGGGCTCGAACCCGTGACCCCTGCATTGGCAGGCGGATTCTTAACCACTGCGCCACCAGGGAAGTCTCCCCAAAAAACTTTAACAGCATTGGGATAGAAGGATGCTTCTTCTTCCTATTTGCTATGGCATGACATTGTATCCAATTACTGAGTATTTTACAAAGAAAGGGGTAAATACGTCCAATTTTATGATACCCAAGAAGCAGTTGTAGGAATTAAAAAATTACCAAAAGGAATAGTATAGTATGAGAAATATCTCAGAGTATAAGCACTGCCCAAATGAAAGGTTCAATGTGGTCATTACAATTTACCACTACTCATTTTGGCTGAGCATGGAGGACTAAGAATTATGGGGCAGTGATGACCTCTATGGTCAGAGAAAAGAGAAGCTGTTTATGGCAACCAGATTTTAGTTTATTTTATCAGAACCCCTCCAGCCTGATATTTGAATATTTTCACAATATAGGCTCTGTAATTTACTAATTAAGCTATATTCTACCAGGGTTGTGAGTACTCTACAAAAAATTATATCAATGGCTTCTCACCTACATCTTTAGATGTTTTTCTTCTAATTGAATTTTAACCCATATATTATTACATTATGCCTGGCATTGAAAATATCTCACTTTTTTCTTTTTTTAAAAAAAGTTCCTTGTTCAGGTTAGTTAATGAGTATATCTACTCTATTTTTGTATATATTTGAAATTTTACATTTAAACATCCTCCATTACTTGATATTTAAGTTGCATCCAATATTCCTCTATTATAAATAATACGGTGACGAATATCTTTGTTACACAAATCTTTAATGACGTATCTGTTTATGTTCTTAAAAGGGATTCCTAGAAATGCACTTGATGGATCTAAAGACACATAAATGTTAATGCTATTAATTCATATTGACAAAATGCCTTTCAGTAATGTTATACCAATTTATACTACCAAACACAGGGGATATGAGGGCTTATGACACAATACCTTAATAAGCATTGCTATTAGCTTCTTTAATCAACATCTTAACAAGCGCTGACTATTAACTTTTAGGTCCTGATGCATACAAAATGATTATGGAGAAACAAAGATGATTTCACTGGGTTTGTGAAGGAAGAACAATAATGCAAGCTGGTTTCTATGTTAGTCATTTGGAAACTGTACAATTTTAAAATTATCTCATGTTGGCCTTCTATGGTACCTGAAGTTGCTTCAGCAGAGTCATTCTTTGGTTCAAAACATGGGGCAGTATGTATGATAATTGACATTTATTGATCTCAGCATAGGTGATCTATTTATTTTTTTTAAATTATCAGTGCTAAGAAACAAAACCTATGCTATTAGTCTGAATTTTAGTGTGAAAGATAGAAAACTAGTTATATACGTATGTAATTACCCTTAACTGTAAAAAATATATTCATGTTCACTTCATCTAAAGCATATTCAAAATAAGAGATAAAATGTACCTCATAGATTAGCTAATTCCTTCATCCCTTAGTCATTAAACTATTATGAATAGGTGTTCAATAACACATTTTTCAAACTTTATAATTCTATCTCCAGCACAGGACTAGAATTTTATACTTTATATATGGTGACAGTGTGCCTTTTAAATCAAAAGTTTTAAAATGTCTGACAGGTTGACAGTAAGGTCACTGTAAACTTCAGATTCATGGGTAAGTCAAGCCAGCCTGATACCTGAGTGACGGAACAAGGCACTGGACTGCATGAACAAATTCCTTACCCTCCAAGCACATAATCATCAGCAGTTTTATAGTACTGACATCTATGATCTCAGAAGGTGATAAAGAAGGAGGCCATCAATAAGTTGTTTGCTGTGCATCTCATGTGGATTAAACTCATGGGTTACCCTGAACATTTCCGTAGTGAGGCTTGTTGGTGAATCTTCTGGCCAAAAAAAAGTGTGATTACCATATGCTACAATACACAAAAGACTATTCAGTGAATTGAAACAATAAATACTTATGTAAGGTATGAGACCAAAGAAGAAAATAAATGGTAGAAGTTGTACAATAAATATTGTAAGACTGTTACAGTAAGTATAACATGCAATCCAACACTTGTCACTCCTCCACTACCATCCTTCTGTAGTTCACTGCATCTAGGGTTCCCCTAAATCTACTTTCTACGGTGTGATTTGAAGCAAGTTACTTAATTTCTCTAAACCTCAATCTACTCATCTGTAAAATGGTAAAAAATAATCTCAACCTAGGGTTGTTATAAGGATTAAATCTAATAATGCAGTGTCTCTCATCCTGGTAGTGTACAAACTCCTCCTGGTCATGGATATACTGATACTTTTTTTTTAGTTTTAGGTTTACATTTTGATGACAATCTTTTTTAAAATAATGAACACAAGTATGATAAAAAAAATAAGCATATAAAGTGAATGAACACCTTAAAGTACTGCTGTGTTGTGTCAGCGCTGCTTTGGCATTTGTGTTCTGGATCACATTGTCCCCCAGAAGTACTACTTTAATTGTCATAGCTTAATGAGAAACTGGCAGAGGAATACTTCCATAAAAAATGTTTTTGTGCCAGGTTAAGGCCAAATGAGGTCACAATGCTATATAAATGAAGGTTTTTGAATAGAAGTTTGAATAGAGAAAGACGGTGGGAGAATTATCATCACATAGTGGTGTAGGCATGCTGAACTCAGAGAAATGTGTCATATTCACTTTGAGAGGCAATTTATTTTCAATAGTAGTTTTTGGGGACTTCCCTGGTGGTGCAGTGGTTAAGAATCGCCTGCCAATGCAGGGGACATGGGTTCGAGCCCTGGTCCGGGAAGATCCCACATGCCGTAGAGCAACTAAGCCTGTGAGCCACAACTACTGAAGCCCATGCGCCTAGAGCCCGTGCTCTGCAACAAAGACAAGCCACCACAGTGAGAAGCCCACGCACTGCAATGAAGAGTAGCCCCCGCTCGCTGCAACTAGAGAAAGCCCTCGCACAGCAACAAAGATCCAATGCAGCCAAAAATAAATAAATGAATAAATTTTTTAAAAAATAGTTTTTGCCTTGAAGGTGACATAACCTTTATTGGTTTCATACTTTTCTTGTTATTAAATTTATAATTCGTTTTGGCTTTATGATTCTATAAGAGTTATAAGCATAAGAAACTTATACTTTGTTTTATATTTGTACATTTACATTTAAATAACAATGATAATAAAAATATTTTAATTTAATACTGGAGTATCTGAGACAATATTTTTTTCTTTAAAAAAAGTCTGTACTTTTCTTTGTCTTCAACTAGGATAATGTATACATGGTGCTTAGCCCAAGATAGCTCTTAGTAAAATTTAGTACCCATCCCTTCCCCTGTGAATATTTATTATTATATAGGTATCTGGCATTTGGCTAGGTGTGTTTGTTTCTCCCAGTTTATGGTAATAGTTGGGGTATGGAGAAGGGGTGGTCTGATGGGCATGATTTGATTTCCATTTTCAGGCTTTATACAGCAGAAATTAAATAATGGGTACATATTGACAGATTTAGTACTCACTTTTGTGGTCATTAGAGTGGGAAAAAAAAGAAGTCACCTTTAACAGCCATTCTTGGAATTTTATCATTAGAAATGTATGTCTCTGGTTTAATGAAGAGAACAGGATGTAAGGTATTCAAGAGAACTCTCAAAGCCTAGAATCATACAGTTTCTTAGAAGCAGAAGTGATTATAATTAGGGCCTAACAGGTTACATCATAATTCTAGTCCTCCCTAACAATCCTGAAAGTAGAAATAGAAAGTCATTGAAAACAAACTAGTTTTATTCATTTAATTATAACCTCTTTCCATAAAGAATTTGATACAAGCATATTAAGATTAACAAAGCCACAAATATGACAAATTTCATCACAGACCGGTTCTAATGCAGTGAGAGATAACACCTGGTGTTGTGACTTGCTTAGTCAAGCATTTTAAAACTGTTTCAATTGGTCAGGAACTTTTATCCCTGGGTCAAAGAGAAGAGGAGAAAATAAGTAAGGAAGGTACTGATAGAGTAGGCTGCCAGAGATTTCAGTAAGCTGGTGAAAATTAGGGTAGATCAGAAAATTAATGAATCTAATTACAGGGCTGCAGAACAGAAGCAAAGGGAGCTTTCAGAGCAAGATATAAACAAAGGAATGGTTAATACAGTAGCACAGGCTGGCAACTATTCTCACAAGTAACAATAAATTCATAGTCATTCAGGTCATTGAAAATAAGATATATTGTTTCCTCTCTAATTCTGCAATTCTAAAAGAAAGGATAATATCAATAGTTTGGGTCCCTTTTTCTTGCTTACACTTCTGAATACCTCAAAATAATAGAAACAAGTCAGGACATTATCAACAAGCTCTTTGCTATTTTTCCTTTATCTTTACTACAATAACCTTTTCTCACAGCTTTGATTATACCAGTTGCCAAAATCACAGAGAGAAAGAATCATAGACAGCAGAAGAAATTTCATCATGTTGTTCACTTTAATGCCTTCATCAAATAATCTCTTTCATGTCTTTATGAGATATAGTTTTAAATGTCTCACAGTAATGGATCCTCTACTAGCTTAATAAATAATGAAATTATGCCTTCAGAGGTTTTTGGTTTTGCCTTATTTTTTTTAAATTCTAACATCAGCTAGGTGTTTTCAGTCCCCCCCCCAACCAAACAAACTTATAAACAAAACAAAACCTTATTTGAAAATCTCAAATTTATACAATGTTGCAAAAACAAAAATAGCACAAAGAACACATATACCCAGACTCACTTATTGTTAACCTTTTACCCTATTTGCTGTATTATTTGCACCATGCTCTCTACACACATACACAAATTTTTTTTTGAACCATTTGATAGTAAGTTATTGATACATACACCATGGTCCTTTACCCCTAAAATTTCAGTGTGTATTTCCTAAGAAATCCACTTAGGGATATTCTGCTGTATAACCAGAAAGATTATCAACTATATACATTTACATTGATAAAAATACTTTTATCTAATATTCTAATTTTGTCAGTTGACTTAATAATGCCCTTTACAGTATTTTTTCTCCTCCAGTACCAGAAAGAGTTTAGGGTCAGGTATTATATTTAGTTGTCATGTCTCTTCAATCTCTTTTAATGTGAACATTTCCACAGTCTTTGTCTTTTATGACATTGACAGTTTTAAAGGACACAGTCCTCCCTCCTTTCTTTAAATAAAACATTCCTCATTTTGCATTTGTCTGATATGATTAGGATGAAGTCAGGAATTCTTGACCAGAATATCACATCTGGAGACATACCGGGTCTATTTGTCCTTCATTTATTTTGTAAATTTTAATCACCTGGTCAAGCTGTTGCCTGATTTCTCCACACATAATTACTGGGATTTTTTTCTGCTTGCAACTTAATAAGTAGAATGACACTTGAAATCAATCAAATATCCTGCTCCTCATCAAAATTTCCCCCTAGATTTAGCATCCATACATGATCCTTCCCTGATCTACTCTTTATCATGATGATTTTCTAACTCAGACCTCCTCTATATTTACAGTCAGCCCTCAGCATTCTATTATAAGCAAGAGCCTTTCTTTATTTATGAACCCATCAGTTACTAGTATTTCAATGGTTTATAACTTATTACTGTACTTAATTATTTTGGTGCTCAATTGGTCCTAGGTTGGCCAATGTGAACCCCTTCAATAGGGCTCTTGGGTTCTTGTTAGATGGCACCATCATTTTTTGAACACTGACCCTAACCTACTCCCGAAATCATCCATTTCTTTGAGGAGTCTCTAGATTCTTCTTTTCTTTGCAAAGTTAGACTATTTTTAATTGTTAGAATTTAAAGATCAATCTACTTTGGCAGCTTCTAAAACAATGGAGAAGCCAACATTATAAAACTGCCTGGTGATTTCACATTTTAAAGCTCTCCAATGTTTTAAAAGTTTAAATGTCTCAATTATCAAGTAAATTTACAGCCATCCAAAACATGATAATCATGAAATTTTAAAAATATTACATTTTATATTTCTTTCTAACTTACCTAGAATCTCAGGATATGAGTGGTATACTCTAAATATTTGCCAACTCTGACAAATTTTATCAACATTTCAAAATGACAATACTTTACTTTTATTTTTCCTGATGAAAACTGATTTTCAAAATGTGCTCACATATCTATCATTTCATAGCTGTTCATTTAAAGGCAATCTTGAAAATTAATTCAAACATCAAAGTCAAAAAAGTATTTAACAAACTATCATTTCTCCAGAGGACAAATAGGTAGTGAAATAAAAAGAATGTCTTTTTTATTAATCTCTTGGCTTAAAACGTTACATTTATTGAACACAGGGACAGTTGATAATTTGTAAAATTGCTTAAAGTTTGTAGGAAAAGTTATTACAAACTCCTTTTAGTATCTCTGATGAACATAGAAGCAAAAATTCTCAACAAAATATTAGCAAACAAAAAAACCCAGCACATGAAAAGGATCATACACAAGATCAAATAGAGTTCATTCCTGAAATACAAAGATGGCTTAACATACACAAATCAATAAATGTGATACATCACATTAATAAAATGAAAGATAAAAATCATATGATCATCTCAGTAGATGAAGAAAAAACATTTGACAAAATGTAACATTCTTTCATTATAAAAACTCTCAACAAAGTGGGTATAGAAGGAACATACCTCAACATAGTAAAGGCCCATATGACAAATATGATAAGCCCATAGCTATATTACACTCAATGACGAAAGGTTGAAAATTTTCCCTCTAAAATCAGGAACAAGACAAGGGTGGCCTCTCCATTCCCGCCACTCCTATTCAACATAGTATTAGAAGTCCTAGCCAGACCAATAAGGCAAGAAAAAGATAAAAGGCATCCAAATCAGAAAAGAAAAAGTAAAACTGTCTCTGTGTGCAGATGGCATGATCTTGTCTATAGAAAATCTAAAGGCTCCACCAAAAAATGGTTAGAACCAATAAATGAATTCAATAAAGTGCAGGATACAAAATCAACACACAAAAAATCAGTTGCATTTCTGTACACTAATAATGAATCATTTTTTCTGAAAAAAGAAATAATCTCATTTACAATAGCACCAAAACAAAACAAAACAAAATGAAAAAAAACTTTGGGATAAATTTAGCCAAGGAGAAAGATCCATATGCTAAAAACTGTACGGCATTTATGAAATAAATTGAAGACACAAATTAATGAAAATAAATCCCATGTTCATGGATTAGAAGAGTTAAATTTGTTAAAATAACCCATGTATATACAGTCAACTAATATTTGACAAGGGAGCCAAGAAATTCATGTGGAAAGAATAGCTTCTTCAATAAATGGTGCTGTTCCCATACAAAAGAATGAAATTAGACCCCTACCTTACACCATTCACAAAAATTAACTTAAAATAGAATAGAGATATAATAAAGATAAAATAGAATAAAGATGTAAACATAAAACCTTAAACTGTAAAACATAAGGGAAAAGCTCCTTGACATTGGTCTTGGCGATAATCTTTTGAATATGACACCAAAAGCATAAGCAACAAAAGTGAAACAGCCAAGTGGGACAACAAACTAAAAAGCTTCAGCATAGCAAAAGAACAATCAACAAAATGAAAAGGCAACCTACAGAATGGGAATAATATTTGTAAACTATATATCTGATAAGGGGTAATATCCAAAATATATAAGGAACTTATACAACTCAATAGCAGAAAACAAATAATTTGATTAAATAATGAGCAAAGGACTTGAATAAACATTTTTACAAAGAAGACATAAAAATGACCAACAGACACATGAAAAGATGCTCAATATCACTAAATATCAGGGAAATACAAATAAAAACCACAGTGAGTTATCACCTCACACCTGTCAGAATAGCTATTATCAAAAAGACAAGAGATAGCAAGTGCTGGCAAGGATATAGACAAAAGGACACCACTGTACACTTTTGATGGTGGTGTAAATTGACACAGCCACTGTGGAAAACACTACAGAAAACAGGTCCCGCAAAAAACTAAAAACAGAACTACCAGGCTTCCCTGGTGGTGCAGTGGTTGAGAATCTGCCTGCCAATGCAGGGGACACGGATTCGAGCCCTGGTCTGGGAAGATCCCACATGCCGCGGAGCAACTGGGCCCGTGAGCCACAACTGCTGAGCCTGCGCGTCTGGAGCCTGTGCTCTGCAAGAAGAGAGCCCGCGATAGTGAGAGGCCCACGCACCGCGATGAAGAGTGGCCCCCGCTTGCCACAACTGGAGAAAGCCCTCACACAGAAACGAAGACCCAACACAGCCATAAATAAATAAAAATTTAAAAAAAAACAAAAAAACCCCCAAAAAAACAGAACTACCATATGACCCAGCAATCCTACTTCTGGGTATATTTCCAAAGGAAATAAAATCACTGTCGCAGAGAGACATCTGCACCCCAATGTTTGCTGCAGCATTATTTATAACAGCCAAGACATGGGTGAGTGATGAACGGATAAAGAAAATGTTGTATATACCCAATGGAATATTATTCAGCCATAAAAAGAAGGCAATCCTGCCATTTCTGACAACCTAGATGAACACTGAGGGCATTATGGTAAGTAAAATAAATCACGCAGAGAAAGACAAACTCTACGATCTCATTTATATGTGGAGTCTAAACAAAACCTAATTCATGGAAGTAGAGTGCAGATCAGTGGTTGTCAGGGAGTGGCAGAGATTTAAGTAGGAAAATGGGGGGGAAATGAAGGTGGTCAAAGAGTACAAATCTCCAGTTATAAGATGAATCAGTTCTGAGATCTAATGTTCAATATGATGACTATAGTTAACAAAACTGTATTGTAAACTTGAAAGTTGCTAAGAAAGTAGATCCTGAAAATTCTCTCCACAAAAAGAAAGACAAAAACGTAGCGATGTGAGGTGATGGAGTTGTTAGCTAACTTAATTGTGGTAATCATTTTATAATATATATATACTGTATCAAATTGTCACATTGTACACCCTAAACTTACACAATGTTATATGTCAATTACATCACAAAAAATTTGGGGGGAAAAAAAGAAACAGAATAGAGTAGGTATGAGCTTAATTTAGCATGGGTAAATTACCCAATTAATCTCTGAATTAATAGAAGGGGGTTTCAAAACCAGAAATGGGCTAATAACTTATGTTCTTTAATCCTGAATAACTGTCACTACCTATGGGCACTAGCCAACTAGTGCTAGTCAACTCCCTGAAAATATAGATTATTTTATCAAATTCAACAAATGTTTATCAAGCACCTACAGTAATGATAAATCAGCAACAAATTTTACTTATAAAGAGATGGCAATATATTCTGAAGATGACATGCATATAACTATAACATAGTGTAAAGTGATAAATTTGATAAGATAAGTGTACAAAAAGTGCCATATGAAATAAGAATAAACATCCTCACTACCTGTCATAGCACAAATTATTCTCCCAAGAAGAGTTTCTGGAGTTTTAATGCAAGTCAATGGCAATACATACTTTTAATATGTGCTTTCCAAACTAATATTTAATAGCACACTTTTGGTAAGTAAGTATGACTCCAGATAAAATTGAGGGTTTTTTTTCATTAGATGTGTCAAATAATCTTTCCAAAGATTATCTGAAGATGAGGCTGATTTTAGATTTAAGAGCATATAAAAAGAGTAGTCCTATTACTTTTAGTTAGCTTTTGTTTCTTCCTTATTCATATATAGCAGGAAATTTGGGTAGTTACAAAAGAAAAATGAAAGTAAGTCATTCCATATTGTGGCCCTAGAGAGGTCAGGATATCAGGGGGCAAGAGCTATATATGAAATGACAAGATCAATCATCATTCATGTGGCAGATTATCTTTTCCAAAGATGGTCATAATAACGTCTCCCATGCGCCTGTGATTTTGACACTTCTCTCAAGAGGTGAGATCTATGGTTCTTCCTCTTGAACCTTGGCAAGTTTGGATTCTTTTGTGAGCAGGTTGGCTGCCCCTAAGGCCAGCATGCTGTGAGAAAGCCCCAACTAGATCATATGGAGAAACCACATGAAGAGACAAAGATGCCCAGTCAGTCCCTAGCTGCATTGGCCCCCTTTACCAACTCTGGCCACAGCTAACTGCAACTGCATTAGAGAACAAGCCAGCACTGCCCAACTGAGTGCTTCTCGAATTCTGACCCAGAGATCTGTGAGCAATAAGAAAAGTAACTGTTGTTTTAAGCCACTGAGTTTTGGGGTGATTTGTTATGCAGCATAACATGTTAGCATTCCAGACAGTCAATAGTGAATAATACCATGGACTGGTTTGAAAAGGAATGTCAGGTAAAGAATTAAAGGTATGAAAGTCATGCTGAATGTTTATTGTAATTCTCATTCAAGTGTCCACAGGGCTCTCAGTTTTCTTCAAAGTTCATTCAATAATATTGATCTAATATAAACTCCAAAGCAAAAAACATCATGAAGCGTAAGTGGTAAAGCTAACTTTGGTCTACTAGAAGGAGTTAGCAGCGGCATTAAGTAGAGTTATGATTCCAATAATTGGGTCTATCTCCAAACTTCCAGAGTCTTAGCTTCTGATTTACCTATTCTAATATACTAATATTATATATACTTCGTAAATAATGATTTACAAAGTGCTTTCATGTACCTGATTTCATTTGATCCCATAAATAATCCTGTGAAGTAGCAGGGCCTTACAGAGAGAAAACTGAGACTCAGAAAAGTTACACAAATTGCTCAGGATTGAAGAGCTGGGGGAAAAATGTTGTTAATCCATACAAGTAGAAGACTAGACTTGCTAGCCTGATCTGGGATCCAAGACCTACGTATGTGCATGGAGCACACATGATATGTTAGACTCTAATTGTCACTGACCATATGGTGTATGCTAGAAGTGTGCCACTCGCCAAAGAATGAAGACTCAGGTGTATATTAAATATTATGCTCTTAAGTGTTATACTCTTTTACTTTAAAAATACCCTCCTCTGAAAAACTTGCTTTTTTATTATTCTCTGGATAATCACTAAATGCTATTCCAAGGAACAGTCTCAGAAGCCTTGTGATATTTTAAATGTTAAACAAAGTAGGTGCTATTTCAAAGTCCAAGGGTTTGATTTAATGAATGCCAAGCATCTCAAATCCTCAGGAAATTTTTTTAACACAACATTGCTGGACATCCTCCAAAAAGGAAAATTAACATATAGACCAAATGGAATTCTCATAGAGCTCCAAGTACTGCTTATCAGGATAGAAGAGGTTTGTTGCTATTGTTTTTGTTGTTCAGTGTACCCAAACATTGAATATTTATAGAAAAAACAAGGTTTTTTAATTCTTTGCCCTGTTCTTTGCCACTAACCACCCTTCCCTAACCATTGGAATAGTTCCATCTCCTTTTAACAACTTCCCATTAAACCTCATGAACCATATCCTGTACTTAATGGGCTGTTAATATTTTAAAGCTTCTGTAGTTCTACTGTAAATCCTGGTCCCTTTTGCAACATTGAAAAGATATACCAAAAAAATTCTTCCAACTGATGGTCTGAAGAAACCACACGACTTACACTTTGACAGATAAACAATAAGTTGTACTATTACAACAGACACATTTCAAGCCACATACTTGTGACGTTAGCCCGCCATAAGCCACAATGCACTTGCTTAATCACTAGAATGGCACTTCAGTGCCTAAAAAATAAGCAAATAAATACAATTAAGGTAATATGCCAAGAGAATTTAAACTGATTATTTCCCTCTAGAAAATTTACAGAGACAAAAGACAATAAGGTAAACTAGCTATCTCAAGAAAATAAACTAGAACTCTAAAAACCTTTTGTCCCTCCCTCCTTTTTTGGGAAAGTTAATAAACAGTCCAGATGATGTCATTTCTAGTTTCTGCCCCCCTGCTTTTATGTATGTATACAACCATTTTAATAATTCTGGCCAAGAACTGGAATGAGATAACAGTCTTTATCTAAGTAAAACATTTAAGTTCGAAAAAGAAACATTATGATAAAATTTACAGGGCTTAATATGTCTTGATCATGAGATAAGAAAGAAAACTACACTGCTATCTGGTTGGAACAGACCTTTCCTATCTATGGCCACCCAGTTTCTCCCCTGGTCCCTCTTCACCTAACCCACCTGGGTTGGTACTGTGAACCTCTCCCCTGCTTCTATTTTCAGCTCTCCAACTTCCTCTTCAACAGTCAGAGATTTCACAGCATAAAGCTGTGAATTTTATATAAATATATATAAATAGAATATATATCTATTGGAATATCATTCTACCTTAAATCCTAACTGGTGCTTTGTTTTTAATGTTCCACAATCACTCCTGACATTTAACTTCAGTTTTATTTTTGTTTTTGTTTTATTGTTTAACTCCTGACAGTTTTCTTCTAATTTTTCTTCTGTTAGGTCCATTCAAGATCTATGGTATTTTCTTCTTGAATACTATATATAGTCATATATGAATTATACATATATTGATTATATAGATATTAAATATAAATATGTGTAAATTATGCTACTTATGTTACCACAAATTTCAAGAGGGTTCAGTATTTTCCTGTACACTTAATGACCACTTTGAGTGGTCAAAAGACCCCTCTGATTCCATAAGGTCATACATACTTTTTTATTTCATAATGTCTAAATATTTCAATTAGATTTCACTTCATTGAATTAGCATCTGAATAAAATTCTTTCTTTCTCCTAGTTCCTTGGCAATACAATGAAAAATTGGGCAAGGCAACTTCTAAGAGCCCTTCTAATACTAAACTCCTGTAAAGAGATGTCTTAAATAATGGAGGTAGTACTTCCGAAGGGAAAAAAAAAAACACCAAAAAAACAAAAACTGAGGCCGATGAATGTCCTGTACCTTCAAAGTCGCAGCTTCATTGTGGACTATGACGTTCTTACAGCTCAAGTTCTTACAAGCTTTTCAATAATGTTGCCAGCACTTTGCCTGTGTGGTGAATTGCAAGATGAAGAAGGATTTCTAGAAGTATCAAACTGTGAGGCCATGGATAACCTAGGAGAAGCACTCATTTAATACAATGGCATAATGTATAAGAACTCGTTTTGCTCCTTATGAGATCTTCATTAAAATGCCCTCCACTGATTAAAAACTTTCAAGTCAGTTTCAAAGGTATTTCAAACTTTTAACTTCTCTCCACCATAATCCCAGCCTTGACCAATTAATTTGTTAGATAACTTCTAATATACTTAAGAAGAATAGAATAATATCTTTTTTTCATAGGATAATTTCAATCTCTTTCAGCTAGTCTCACAGGAACTTTCTTTTCTCCCTATGGAAGGAATACTTAACAGCAATTTGCTTAAAATCTCCTATATTCATAAAAAGTAAAAGAATAAAAATACATGCTATTTCGCTGATTTCTTAAAGGTACCATGTCTGTGCATTACAGCAGAGTTAAAGTAATCATGAACCATAAACACATATTCCATCCTCTGCGAAAATAGAAAATAATTGCTCAGCACCCCACACTCAAAAATCACTTGGGTACTTAAAAATGATTAACTAAACCAATTCGTATTCTAGTCTTCTCTAAGACAACCTCACTTCTTCATCTTTCTTCCTCTTTTAGAACAAATATTTTTTATATAAGAATTCATTGTCTAGATCCTTATATCTTACACTTCTCTGTAATCATTACAATATCTAACAAAATGATCTGTACAGAGAAGATATCACCTTTCCAGATCACTCCTCCTCTCCACCTCGTTCTTCCTTTTCCATTTTTCCCTTCCTCTTTCCCTTTCTCTGCCTCCCCTCTCACTTGTCATAACTCCCAATGATTTCAATACCAATTTAAATCACCCTAATACCCTGGCTTCTCATTTATTCGACATTCTTATTTCCAATAGTCTTGTCCCCTCACCTAATCTCATGGTCATATACCAGACCTTTACTAATTTCAAGCATTCCACTCTCTGACCACTATCTTGTGTCTTCCCAGATTCTTACCACTTTTCACTGTTCCTCACCACCTTTGTGTACTTACTTCCTTCTTAACAGGCTTAGACACCAAGGTCAGGCATTATCATCACCCTCTTGCATCTACCCTTCACGCCCCTTTCCCTTTTCTCCCTCCAGTGTACCCACTTGCAAAAACCCCAATCCTAGGGAAATTCAAATCTCCACCTATCCTACACTGACACCCAACCAGATGAATGTGACTGAAGAAAAAAACATGACCATGTTGACTGATTGTACTTTTAAATTCAAGAAGTAACCTCAAGTAAGCCCTTAGCAATTCACAACAATACTACAACATTTCACTCTATTTTCATCAATGATTATTTCATACTTTTCTCTCCTCAAATCTTCAGTAACTCTTCTTCTTCCTCCTTATTTGCTCTCAGTTGATTGTTTCCTATTTCACTGAGAAAATAGAAACAACCAGAAGAAAACATTCAGATGTTCCCACACCAAATCTTACTAACTATATTCCGATGCACATACTCTGCCTTCCCTCATATTACAGTGAATAAATTCAAGAGACTCCCATCCAAGGACTCTATCTCATATTGAGTACTGGATCCTATCCCTTTAAGCCTCCTCAAGGGCACTGTTACTGCAGATTTCCCCTCACTCTCCTATACTACCAATTTTTACCTGTCTTTGATTATTCTCACTATCATACAATACATGTAATATTTCTCCATCCTATAAAGCAAAGAGAAAAATAAAAATCTCCATGGACTCCATGATCCTTCCCATTATTGCCTGAATTCTGTTCTCTGATTATAGCAAAACTCATTGAAAAAAACTTTTGTATATTCCCTGTCTCCACTTCTTTCCCTTTCATTTTTTTTCCCCCATGAGCCCATTTCAATCAGGCTTTCATTTTACTCTTCCATTGAAACCACTCCTTCCAAGATCAACAATAGCCTCCATCTTTCCTAATCTAATGGTGATTTCTAGGGCCTCATTTTATTCATACAGGAACATTTGATATAGCTGACCATGCTCTCCTCCTTGAAACATTCTCTTCACTTGTCTTCCAGAACACCACACTCTCTTGGTCCTCCTTCTACCTCACTGGTTGCTTTTTCTCAGTTTCCTTTCTTGATTTTTTTCTTCTTCTCTTTGACCACTAAACATTAAAGTAATCCAGACTCAATCTTTGGACCACTTCTTTTCTCTACATGTGCTTACTTCCTGAATGACCTAATCCAACTCAACAAGTTTAAATGCAATTTATATACTCAAGTGTCTCAAATGTTTAACTACAGTGTTATTTTGCCTACTAAAATCCAGACCTGTGTATCTTGACATTTCCTCTTGGCTATATAGTAAGCATCTTAAAATTAGCAAGACAAGGAACTCTTGACCTTTCTCTACAAACCTGTTCCTCAAGCCTGTTTCCCTATCTCTTGTAAAAAAGTGACTCCATAGGTAAGTTTATATGCAGAAAACTGTAAGACACTGGTGAAAGAAATTAGAGATGATACAAACAGATGGAGAGATATACCATGTTCTTGGATTGGAAGAATCAACATTGTGAAAATGACTACACTACCCAAAGCAATCTACAGATTCAATGCAATCCCTATCAAACTACCAGTGGCACTTTTCATAGAATGAGAGCAAAAAATTTCAGAATTTGTATGGAAACACGAAAGACCCTGAATAACCAAAGCAATCCTGAGAAAGAAAAACGGAGCTGGAGGAATCAGGCTCCCGGACTTCAGACTATACTCCAAAGCTACAGTAATCAAGACAGTATGGTACTGGCAGAAAAACAGAAATATAGATCAATGGAACAGGATACAAAGCCCAGAGATAAACTCATGCACATATGGTCACCTTATCTTTGATAAAGGAGGCAAGAATATACAATGGAGAAAAGACAGCCTCTTCAATAAGTGGTGCTGGGAAAACTGGACAGCTACATGTAAAAGAATGAAATTAGAACTCTTCCTAACACCATACACAAAAATAAACTCAAAATGGATTAAAGACCTAAATGTAAGGCCAGACACTATAAAACTCTTAGAGGAAAACATAGGCAGAACACTCTATGACATAAATCACAGCAAGATCCTTTTTGACACACCTCCTAGAGAAACGGAAATAAAAACAAAAATAAACAAATGGGACCTAATGAAACTTAAAAGCTTTTGCACAGCAAAGGAAACCATAAATAAGATGAAAAGCCAACCCTCAGAATGGGGGAAAATATTTGCAAACGAAGAAACTGACAAAGGATTAATTTCCAAAATATACAAGCAGCTCATGCAGCTCAATATCAAAAAAACAAACAACTCAATCTAAAAATGGGCAGAAGACCTAAATAGACATTTCTCCAAAGAAGACATACAGATTGCCAACAAACACATGAAAGGATGCTCAACATCACTAATCATTAGAGAAATGCAAATCAAAACTACAATGAGGTATCACCTCACACCGGTCAGAATGGCCATCATCAAAAAATCTACAAACAATAAATGCTGGAGAGGGTGTGGAGAAAAGGAACCCTCTTGCACTGTTGGTGGGAATGTAAATTGATACAGCCACTATGGAGAACAGTATGGAGGTTCCTTAAAAAACTAAAAATAGAACTACCATATGACCCAGCAATCCAACTACTGGGCAAATACCCTGAGAAAATCATAATTCAAAAAGAGTCATGTACCACAATGTTCATTGCAGCACTATTTACAATAGCCAGAACATGGAAGCAACCTAAGTGTCCATTGACAGATGAATGGCTAAAGAAGATGTGGCACATATATACAATGGAATATTACTCAGCCATAAAAAGAAACGAAATTGAGTTATTTGTAGTGAGGTGGATGGACCTAGAGTCTGTCATACAGAGTGAAGTAAGTCAGAAAGAGAAAACAAATACCGTATGCTAACACATATATACGGAATCTAAAAAAAAAAAAAAAAAGGTTCTGATGAACCTAGGGGCAGGACAGGAATAAAGATGCAGATGTAGAGAATTGACTTGAGGACACGGGGAGGGGGAAGAGTAAGCTGGGACGAAGTGAGAGAGTGGCACTGACATTTATACACTACCAAATGTAAAATAGATAGCTAGTGGGAAGCAGCTGCATAGCACAGGGAGATCAGCTTGGTGCTTTGTGATCACCTAGAGGGGTAGGATAGGGAGGGTGGGAGGATATGGGGATATATATACACATATAGCTGATTCACTTTGTTATACAGCAGAAACTAACACAACGTTGTAAAGCAATTATACTCCAATAAACATGTTTAAAAAAAGCAACTTCATTCAACCAGTTAGTCAGTCTAAAACTTTGGAGCTTTCATTTACTCCTCTCTTTCTCTGATGTCCCTAGCCCCTATTCAGTACACTGGCAAAAATTGATTAACTCTGCCTTCTAAGCATATATTTAGAATGTGACTCCACTGCCACGATACTGGTTCAAGCTCCTATCAAGTCTGACTGGAAATGTTCAATAACTTTTAACTGGTAACTTGGCTTTCACCCTTGCTCTTTTTACAGCATGTTATCCACCTAGAAGTCAAAATGATTTTGCAGTGCCTTTCTCTCTCACTCAGTAAAATACTATCTTTACCATGGTCTCCAAGTTCATACAAGATCTAGTCCATGAACATCTCTGATCTTACTTTCTACCTCTCTCCCCATCCCCATCATTTACTCAGCTCCTGTCACACTGGTCCCTTGGTTTTCCCTTGAATATGTTTAGCTTGCTCCTGCCTCAAGGCCTTTATTCTCCCTGTATCATTTGACCAGACGCTTTTCTCCTAGTATCTACGAGTATCCACCTGACTTACTCTATCACGTCAACTGAGTCTCTAAAATTAAATTTCACCTTACAAGAAGCCTCCTGACCACACTATATAAAACAGTGATTCCCACACACATACATAAACACATAATGGACTTTCAAGATTCTAATATCTTCATGCATTTATTACTAGCTAACTTATTCTGTATTCATTTATCTTGCTTTTCATCTGTGTCCCGAACTTAAATGCAAGCTCTTCCAAAGACAGCAGGAATTTTGTTTGTTCACTGTTGTACTTCAGCTCTTAGAATGCATGGTACATAAGGGCTCGATAAAAATAAATTCATGAATATTACACATTATCCCAATGTAAAATCACTGCTTAAAAGTCTTCATCCAAGTTGACCATTATATCCAGATGTGATATATCAAAAATTCTAATAAGCTTTCACATTTTAGTATTGATATTAATTAATCAATGAATTAAGAAAATACATTTGACTCAGTTTTTTAATATAAGCACTGTAGGTTACTTAAAGGCTTTGGCCTCTATGAAAATCACATACTCTAAGAAGAGAAAACATAGTATTTATAATTTCAGAAAATTATTTTCAACTCCATTTGGTTAATTTATCATATTCTTTCCTTAAAACATACTTATGCTCCCAGGCAATACTGGGAGCAAGGGAAGATAGAGACAGGGCATCAGAAAGAGAAGTTGGGAGTCCCAGTGACAAACTTGGACATGTCACAAGTGCTCAAGTCCCAGACATTGTTGGTAACCAACTAAGAAACATGTCTGTGTACCATGAAAAATAACATTTAATCTTATATAAATTATTATTACATACAAATTCAATCATGTTACACTTAACAGTTTATATTGAGCAATGCATAACTCATCAAGTTGAATAAATTACAGATACAAATTAGAGCTAATAATAGTTGTTAGCATTCTTTTTTCTTATGCTGTAGACTGAAGGTTTGTGTCCTCCCCAAAATTCATATGTTGAAGCCCTAAACCCCAATTTGATGGTACTTGGAGGCTGGGCCTTAAGAAGGTAATTAGATTTAGGTAGGCAAAATCATAAGATAAATATAGTGCCTCTTCCTGCTGATTCAATTTTATTCAAAGATAGGGGTACATTGGGGAAAAGAAAAAAACAATTTAAATGTTAACTGAAATTATTTATTATTAAAATAAACATGGATATATTATGGAGTAACAGGTGCACAGAAGCCTTGAAATAAATTATGCATTTGTTGAAGGTTGTCACAAGCTAAAATCTAGATTCTCCTGTAGATCACTTTACTATGCCCTTAAGGGTGGGGAAGTAGGGAATTAGAGCTGCCCTACAATGAATTCCATTTGTAAGTCTCCTACAAGTCAATTAATCTCACTAGGGTGCTAAATATTAATAATAGCTATCATTTATTGAGTGTTAATTTGTACCAGGCATTGTTCTAAAATACTTACAAGAATTATTTAATCTTCATAATCACTCTATGAGGTAGGTCATTATTATAATCCCTATTTTATAGGTGAGGAACATTAAGTACAAAGAAGTGATTTGTCCAAGGACACACAGGAAAAGCAAGGGACATCTTTAATGCAACAAATGATTACAATGTGGTATATTTTGGGAGAATATATATTTTCAAAAGTGAAAACAGGACTATCAAATGCTAAAAGCCTTTAAGAACCAAGAAATTAAATTGTAATAGTAGAACGACAAACATGAATTCAGAGCCTCACTTATTAACAGTTAGTCCTTGGAAGAGTGAATTACAATTGTAAAGTCATGTATAACTACTTTTTTGTGCAAGCACACATACACATATTACTTGACCATACACACATAATTTTATAGTGTAAAACAATGTCCTATAAATATTTTAAGGAAATAATCTTATTACTCTTACCTTGACAGTATGTTGTAAACTATTTACATGTTATACATTCATAGCACACATCACCAATATGCCTACACAAATAAACCTGGAGAAGATGTATATATAATTTATATACATCTGCTTTAGCAATAAAGATATAGATGATTCATATTGAGATATATGATAGTTATCATACATGAAAAGCAAAAAGAAAAGATTGTTTATGCAAAGTACATATTTGATACCAAATAACAAAATTAATTAAATAAAACTAAATTAATAATGTAATTGAAAAGCAACAATTAATTTATTGAAAACCATTCAAAATAATACTAATAAAGTGTTTTTCTGAAAATCCAACTATTTGCAGCTGGAAACTGTTTAATGTTAGTTTACAAGTCCCTAATTATGTGTATCTCAGTACTTTCTACTATGTTGCTTAATTTTATGAATATCAAGTTTTCACAAACCTTTATAACTTGCTTAAGAGTTTGCTAATAAACAGTCCTAAACTACACATTAAAAATCAAAGTTCATAGAACTGTATTTACTTCTCTGTAGCATCAAAGGAAGAACCTGTAGTTTTGATCAATCTGTAGCCTCTCAAAATGACCTTATAAAACCTAGCAACAGGCCTCCGTATCTTCTTAAAGAATCACGGGTTACAACTATAGGCAGGCCCAGTGGGACATCCTCTCAGATGACAATGGTTTCTCTAAAGGAACTCGGAGGTAAGCCTATATTTTCCTAAGTCTCTTTCCACTTTCAAGAAAGTGAATAAATGAAAACTTGGCATGATACCTATGCAAGATTGCAAACCTTAGCATAAGTTGTCAGTCATAGTTTTCCCAGGCAATTTCCTTCAGTAGGGCAATGTTATTACTCAGGTTTTCCAGAAACATGTCCAATAATAAGCACTGCAGGGAAATTTTTTAAAGCAAACTTGTTTCATCATTATCTATAAATGACCATTTGTAAAAGAAGATTAATATTTAAAATTAGACAAAATATAAGCAATATTATTAATCATTCCTAATTAGCCAGTTAAATTATAAAATGAAAGATTCCTTTCCATCCCCAAAGAATGTGTTCATCTAATGTCTTCCATATTTAACCCCAGAAAAAACTGCATTTGTAACTTGATTCCATAAAGTAAAAGTCATTTTACAATAAAGGTATACCCTTTTCTTACACATTAAAGCAATACGATTAATAAAGAACCAACTAAATACACACTCTATAAGTTCAGTGGCCATTGAAGACTGCTATTCTACTGGTGTTTTAGATTAATCTTATTCCTTCTCTAAACAATTATAATTTCCTTTTGCCTCCTCTATAGTCTGTTATATAGTTCAATTAACAGATATATATTTATCAATACTAAATGCTAAACTATGAAAAATAAATCAAACTATGAACTTGCCCTAAGGGAGGGAATGCTAATAGATTTTCATAAATAACTATAATATTAGATGCAAAGTGACAAAGGTATTGTAAGAAGAACATAGATAAAGCCATATGAGAGATGTGATTATTTTTGGTTTCTTGGGGGGGGATAAAGGAAACAAATTTTAACAGGATTTCTAAGCATTTGAACAAGCCATAAAGGACAGATAGAATTTGGAGATGATTCAGAAGGGGAGAAGACTAGTTCTAGTGCAGGAACACTTCCAAAAAAAGGCAAAAATTATGAAAATGTGTTTTGTAGACATGAAGGACAAGAAGTGTACTTTGCCCTTACCTCTGATCATACAAAAATGAACTCAAAATGGATCAAAGATTTAAGTGTAAGAGCTAAAAAATTTTAGAAGAAAATTTTTAGAAATTTTAGAAGAAAACGTAAGATTAAATCTCTGTGACCTTGTATTCAGCTTTGGTTTCTTAGATATGACACCAAAAGCACAAGAACCAAAGAAAAAATAATTCTGAGTTCATTAAAATTTCAAACTTTTGGGCTTCAAAAAACACTACCAAAAAAGTGAAAAGACAATCCAGAGAATGGGGAAAAAAATATCGGTGCATCATATATTTGATAAGAGTCTAGTATATAGAATATATAAAAAACTATTATAAATCAACAATAAAGAATTTTACCATCTGACTCTATCTTTCTAACTTTATCCCCCACTTTTTTGTTTATTTTTTAAACTGAGATAGAATCAATATGCCATAAAATTCACATTTTAAAAGTGTACAATTCTGTTATTTTAGTATATTCACAAAGTGGTACAACCACCACCAATATCTAATTCCAGAACATTTTTATCATCATAGCAAAAGAAATCCTGTACCCATTAGCAGTCACTCTCTATTTCCTCCCAGGCCTAAGCAACACCTAATCTATATCCTGTTTCTATATTTTTCTTATTCTGGACATTTCATATAAATGGAACCATATAATATAGATACAGCCTATTTGTTTCCTTTCACATAGTATGCTTTCAATGTTCATCGATACTGTAGCATGAATCATATCTTCATTCCTTTTTATGACTGAATAGTATAACAATGAATGGATACAGTACATTTTAGTGCAATTTAACCACTATCATTCCTAAAATATTATTACTTTATTATTAAGTGATAAATAAACTTTAAAAAGGAAAGGCAAATTTACTAATGGGTTCAATTAGATTCAAGATTAATCTATTTTCTATTTTACATAGGGAACTGGATATATGAAAAAAATGAAAGTGAATGTAAGATGTTAAAAACAGAAAAATGAAATTAAGTATTTTAAAAGCCAGGGAAAAGAGTAGGCAGACTTAAGGAAAAAGAGAACTTATAAAAAAAAGAAAAAAAATGTATAATTTTAAACAAAAAATCTGGGACTTCCCTGGTGGTGCAGTGGTTAAGATCTGCCTGCCAATGCAGGGGACACGGGTTCAAACCCTGATCCAGGAAGATCCCACATGCTGTGGAGCAACTAAGCCTGTGTACCACAACTACTGAGCCTGAGCTCTAGAGCCCGCTAGCCACAACTACTGAGCCCACATGCCACAACTACTGAGCCCACATGCCACAACTACTGAAGCCCACGCACATAGAGCCCGTGCTCCGCAACAGGAGAAGCCAACACAATGAGAAGCCCATGTACCACAACGAAGAGTAGCCCCCGCTCTCTGCAACTACAGAAAGCCCGTGCACAGCAACGAAGACCCAATGCAGCCAAAAATAAATAAATAAATTTATTTAAAAAAAAAATAAAAAATCTGTGAATGAGTTAAACAGAAGATTAATCACAGCTGAAGTGAGAATTAGGAACTTGTTGTTATGAAAAAATTACCCAGACTGCAGCACAAAGACACAAGTAGATGAAAATTACGGGGGAAAAAAAAAAGATTAAAAGAACAGAAGATTAAATGATAAGGTTAAACATACATCTAAAGAGACCCAGGAGGAAATAAAGTTAAAAAAAACCTATATTTGCAAATCTAATACCTGATAAACTTCCAGCAGTGATGAAATATACAAATCCACAGATACAAAAGGTACATTCTATATTAACCAAGATAAATACCTAGAAATATATTCCTTAAGAGAAATTCAGAAGGGCAAAGATACAGAGAAGAACCTGACAGTTAAAAAGATTGATCACACATGCAATGATAATCACACTAACCTCACACATCTTATCAGCAACAGTAGGAACCAAAAGAGAATAAAATATTATTTTCAAAATGTTGAGAGAAAGTAACCATCAACCTAACTAACTATTGTGAACCCAGCAAAACTATCTTTCAAAGTCTAGGGCAAAATAAAGACATTTCCAGATCAAAGACAGAGAAAGTTTACTACAGACTTTCTCTAAAGAAACTTCTAAAAATGCACTTCAGGAAACAGGAAAATAATCCCTAATATGCAAGGCAGTATAGTGAAGAAAGGAACTGGTACATACGTAAATAAGTAAAAACAATAGTTATCTATATAAAAATTGCAATGATGATGATGGGGAGAGTGGTGATGGTGGCATGGTGGTGGTGGTGTCTAGTTTGTGGAATTGAAAAGAAATTAGAAATAATAATACAGAACAATATCATAGAAGTCAAGAGGAGTGGTCATACCTAGATGTTTTAATGTTTTGATTTGTTCAGCAAAAAATGATACTGATTAGCTTTACTGTGTTATGTACGCTTGATAAAATTTCAAGAGTAACCATTAAAAGCATAAAAATGAAATATATAACTTCCATACAAATAGAGGAGAGGGGGGAAATAAAAAATAAAAAGAAATAAGCAAACAACTCAATCAATACACTGTGGTGATGGTTGCACAACTCTGTGAATATACTAAAAACCATTGAATTGTATACTTTAAAAGGGTGAACTGTATGGTCTGTGGATAGTATCTAATAAAATTGTTACCAAAAAAACCCAATCCAAAAGAAATAAGACAACTATGTTTTGGTTTCTTCTATAAATGCACTGATTTCTAAAACTGTGACTGATTACCGTAAGTGGCAAACATAACTGGTTTACAAAAAGCACAAAAACAGCAGTGGTAGAAAAGAGAGCTTACTGACAGGAAAATGTATATTTGGTATACAAAAAAACCAAAGTTTAAAGTAAGAGTAGACAGATAACCAAATACACTAAATGCAGGTATAAATCAAAATTCCAGTATGACTCAGAACAATATTTGAAAAAAATTTTTTTGTCTTTAATTTAAAGCTATACTTCTAGAAAAAAAAAAGGATAAGTTTTGAAAATGAGAAAACATAACTAATCAAAATTCTAATCACAATTAAGTTATATAAGAATTTTTATTACAAACTTCTCTTGTTTTAAGAAATTATTTATGAAAAAGGAGATGTAATATAACAAGTATACTTAAGAAGCTCAAAAATCATGACTTGAAAGTCATTTTAATCACTGCCTCTATTCCCACTAGAAAGGTTCACTAAGCACACACTGAGAAAGTGTTATTCTTTTTAGTCACCTTTCATTTAATAAATATTCAGACCCAAGAATATAATCATTATTCGTCTACAAACTCTATGAAAAAGTAAAAGTACTTACATGCCAAAGGAAGAAAGCCAGAGCAGAGATATAGGGCTTCAAGTAGTACTTGCCTGAGAAGCACTGAAATGACTCAGTAGTTTACATGCTGCACCCAAGTTGGGTAGATAATATACTTGCTTTTTTCTGGAGACTATTAACTTATTTTACATATTTGAATTTTCCTGAGGACCCTGTTACACAACAAAGTACCTTGCTACCTGGTAATCCTGATGACTTCCTAGAGAGTTTACCTGGCAGAAGTCCAAAGGGATGCCAGTCTATATTGAATTGACACTTGTACAAAAAGTAGGAAATCAAAGCTTTCTTTCTAACTCTACTAAGGATCACAACCAGAATACTTAAGAAAAAAATTGAGAAAGTGAAGAATTGCCATGGGAAGGAACAGGGTCAATGGGAAATAAAAATAAATTTACTGTATACATTATATTATTTACCATCATACTACTGAAGGATTAATCATAACTAACCAACCCTAAGTAACAAGACAAAATTAAAATTAAATCACTAAATTGGGGCTATTTTAAAAGAAAGTCAATAAAATGGAAGGCTAGTAATACATTTGACATAGAAAAAATACACAGTAATTCTATTTGAATAATCAACATTTTATAAACAAAATTAGAAACTGTTATTACATACTATGTAGTCCAATCATGTCTGATTTTATAGGTAGTATTTTAAGAAAGTAGGTATTTTAACAACTGTTTACTGAACAATTAAGGTGTTACCATGGTACCTTCCATGAAGTCACAAAACTACACTTAATAATTTATCTTGAATTTTACAAATTTTGTCTATTCCACATACATCATTATCAATATACGTTGATATGATATTAACTATCATATGATAGCTAACTTCAGCTATCATTATCAACATTAGTTCTATATTTCTGAATGACTTAAATAAATTATCTTTGCTAAAAGGAAATGGAAAATTAAAAATTAACCACCTTTGAAAAGACTGAGACAAGAGGCTGAAAACTGGGATTAGTTTGAAAATCTGTATGCAAAAGATTAGGTATTTCTACAAGTCTAGAAAATCGCCCTCCTTCACATCCCTAACCTCCAGTTTTGTTCTCTGAAGAAATGAAACTAGAGAGGCTCAGTTTCAAGGATATCTTACCCAGTGGCAGGCAAAGGTTAAAGCCCAAGGCTGAAAAAACTGAGAGTGTGCTTACATGGAACCTTTCCACCCCGTCCCCCATCTTGCTTTCAGAACACTTGCAATTAGGCAGGAAACTGTTAGGTTATTTTCTGGAGAAACGGAATGGTCTCACAGAAAAGACCCATAGACACTGACACTTTTGCTCCCACGAAAAAAGTCAAACCACTTGAAATCACCCTAAGGGAAACCCTCCTCAACAAGCCCTACCCAATGTAAATATGGTTCCCAATTAGCATTTTTTCAATATGAACAGACAGCCAAGGGTGCTCAAAGAAAGAGAAAGCAAAAATAAACAGGGGAAAAAGAGTGACTGTGCTTGCACTTGTAGCAAATATTCTCATACAAACTAAACTCTTTACCACCTATTTTACTTACTAGTGCTTATTATTTTCATGTGCTGTTTCCTTTGCCTAAAACACATGCCCTTGTCATGTCCTCCTCCAGTAGGCTAACTCCTCATCCTTCAGAACTTTTAAATCCAGTCACCTTATTAAAGAGACTTTTCTACTACCTTACATAGTTTATCTCTATACATATCACATACATTTCTTTGTTCGTTTACTTATTCATAATCTATTTCTCTCTGTAGAGTGAAAGCTAAGGGCTCAGACTTTTATCTTAGTCATTGTGATCCCAACAATTTATACACAGTAAGCACTCAATAAATGTTGAATATATGTTAATAAGTGTTGTTAAATGTCTCAGTGAATG
Source organism: Eubalaena glacialis (assembly GCF_028564815.1). Lineage (NCBI taxonomy): Eukaryota > Metazoa > Chordata > Mammalia > Artiodactyla > Balaenidae > Eubalaena > Eubalaena glacialis. The sequence continues at coordinate 52,068,700 of NC_083719.1, forward strand.
AATAAATGCAGCTTTATGATATTCTTGGAAGAGATAACAATTTCTTTACATCTCAGGATTATTTTTAAATCGCTTACTTATTTCTTTTTTCCAGTCTTTCCACTGCAGCCCTATAGAGCCCTATATAAATCTCTTAGTCTTTGCTTTCTCAATTATCCTTTATCAATAGTAAAATGTAGAAACAGTTTATTTTATGAAGGAACTTCTGAAGTTACTATATCATTTCAAGCGTATCTTTCAGGCACTTAAACCCATTTGGAAACTTAAACCTAGAACTCCAGAGAAATGGACTGGTTGGCCGGATCCCCTAAATACATCATATACCTTTGCAAGAACTATAATTCATCTTCTTCCCTCTTAATAGTGTTTTTAAGTGTGTAGGTTCTGCTAACATAGCTCCCAACATATGTAAACTATTAGGAACCAGGAACAAAGATATGGGAGATTAGCAAACAAAAAATATCAATTCAAAGCAAGGAAACAGAGGAAATGCTTGAAAATTCTGTGAGAGCTGAACTTAATATATATTAAATTCCCAGGGTCAAGTTATTAATTTCTCGATATTAGTTTCCAAATTGGAACCTCTTTTGCTTTTTATGACAGGAAAAAATACTGTTATTGCCATTCAGGGACAACCTGAAATAAGAAAAGCTGCAGAAAGAGCAGGTTTAAAGGAAAGATTGGGAATTTGGTTTAGGACATGTGAAGTTTGAGATGCATGGAGATGTAAATTAGGCAACTTGATACACAAATACAGAGTTTAGGGGAGGGGTCTGGGCTGAAGATGTATATTTAAATATAAATGGTGCTTAATGGAATCTAAAAAAAAAAAGAAAAAAATGGTTCTGATGAACCTAGGGGCAGGACAGGAATAAAGACGCAGACATAGAGAATGGACTTGACACCGGGAGGGGGAAGGGTAAGCGAAGAGAGAGAGTAGCATTGACATACATACACTACCAAATGTAAAATAGATAGCTAGTGGGAAGCAGCCGCATAGCACAGGGAGATCAGCTCGGTGCTTTGTGACCACCTAGAGGGGTGGGATAGGGAGGGTGGGAGGGAGACGCAAGAGGGAGGAGATATGGGGATATACGTACATGTATAGCTGATACACTTTGTTATAAAGCAGAAATTAACACACCATTGCAAAGCAATTATACTCCAATAAAGATGTTAAAAAAAAACCTGTATAGATGTACCTAACCATATAGATGTTACTTAAAATCATGAAAATAAATGAGATCACTAAAAGTAAATGTAAGCTGAGAAGAGATTGTGAGAGAAATCAGTAAAAGACACAAACACTACTTTTTTCTTATTCTAGAAGGATGTTTCAGAATTATTTCTATCAACATTTCTTTAACATTGGCTTATTATTAAGGTGCTGAGAATTTATGAAATGAGAAAGATATCATTTACAGGGATGCTGATTTTTGATAAATTTGGGGGGAGTGGGGTAAGAAAGATAAAGCCAATTTAGTAAATATAAATATAAATATAAATATAAATATAAATATAAATATAAAATAAAAAGAATCCAGTGTGAAAATTTAACCAAAAGAAGAAGAAGAATTCATCATAAACGTTTCCAAGTGGAGTTTTCCCCCCTTCTTTAAGCCCCAAATCTCCTTTTTCTCTTTCTCCTTTACCCTTTTACCTCACTCATCAAGAAGTCCTCATCTTCCAGTACAAGAACTCAAAGATTTTTGGCTGGCATTCAATTCTTTGGGATAAGAAAAAAAAGGAAAGTGAAATGCTAATTCAAATGGTTCTAAAAAGCCTTTCTGAACGGGAGAGAAAAGAGGCACTGAATTTTTTCTACCCATTGTTCACTGCTTTGCATATATTAGCACTTAATCACACACACACACACACACACACACACAAAATCATCTATCCTCTACACCCCTTCCAGGGACATTTTTTGAATTTGTTCATGTCACTTTTCTGCTTAAATTTCTCCAATACCATCCACTATGTAAATAAAATAAAAGCTAAATTTTTTTTACTAGTTTTGTTGATTCTCTAAAAATAAAAGAAATAATGCTTTATGCATTATTCTGTAGCTTTGTTGCCTTGCTTTATTTTATGTCATGAAGAATTTTCCATGTCCATATACTCCGGATTAGCATTGCATAGTATGGACATACTTGTACCTGTGTACAAAGAGAATTCCATTGTTTTTAATAATTAAAAAATAAACAGGACTTCCCTGGTGGCACAGTGATTAAGAATCCGCCTACCAATGCAGGGGACAACGGGTTCGAGCCCTGGTCTGGGAAGATCCCAGATGCCGCGGAGCAACTAAGCCCGTGTGCCACAACTGCTGAGCCCGTGTGCCACAACTACTGAAGCCCACGTGCCTAGAGCCCATGCTCCACAACAAGAGAAGCCACCACAATGAGAAGCCCGAGCACCGCAACGAAGAGTAGCCCCTGCTTGCTGCAACTAGGGAAAGCCCCTGAGCAGCAACAAAGACCCAACGCAGCCAAAAAATTAAAAAATAAAATTAATTAAAAAACAAAAGAAACCAATTTAAATACTCATAAATAAGGCAAATATATACACAGCAGCATGCCATATTATCAATTCAATAAACATAGCTTGAATGAATGAATCAGTGAATGAATTTCTACCTTCCCAACCTTACCTACATTTTCTACCATAAAAATATTGTGCTTTAGTTACCCAAATGAACTTTTAGTTTCCCCAATTTTCTCTCTCACATTTTATATCATTGCACATGCAGTGCTTCCTTCTTGAACAAGCACCTATTATTTATCCAAATTCCTATTAAACTTTCAGGTCCCTGAAGAAATATTATACTTTCATGTAAAATTAGGTACTGCTTCTATGATTCCACTATACTTTGTCTTCTCAAAACCTACTTGTACCTAACATACAGTTAATAATATCTCCAAATTATTACTGTGCCTCCCTACCAGGTACCTATTTAAAAGGATAATAAGAAGCCATCATGAACAACTTTGTCAATACATTCTACAATTTAGATGAAATACATTCTTGAAAGACTCAAACTACCAAAGCACACTGAATAAGATAACCTTAATAGCCCTATATCTCCTAAACACCTTGAATTGGTAGTTAAAAATCACCCCATAAAGAAAATTCCAGGTCCAGATAGCTTCATTTGTGAATTCTATAAAACATTTATAGTGAAGTAATACCAATTCTACGAGAGTTTTTCCAGAAGATTGAAAAGGAGAAAATATTCTCTAACTCATTCTGTGAGGTCAACATTAGGTACCCCCCTAATACCAAAACCAGACAAAGACATTATTAAAAAAAAAACTACTGAACAATAGCCTTCATACATATAGATGCAAAAAACTATAAACAAAATTTTGGCAAATCATATCTAATGATATATTAAAAGAATAATACATCATGACCAAATTGGGTTTATCTCAGAAATTCAAAGTTGATATAACATCCTAAACCAATCAATGCAATTCACTGTATTAAACTAAAAAACGAAAAACCATATATATGATCATCTCAATAGATGCAGAAAAAGCATTTGACAAAATCCAACATCCATTCTTAATAAAAAAATCTCAGCAAACTAGGTATAGAAGGGAACTTTGTCAGCCTGATAAAGGGCATTTACAAAAACCCTAGAGCTAGCATCACATTTAATGATGAAAGATGGAATGCTTTCTCACTAAGATCAGGAACAAGACACTGATGTCTGCTATTGCCACCTTATTCCACATTGTACAAGAGGGTCTAGCAGTGAAATAAGGCAAGAAAGAAATGTCTTTTATGATTAAAAGGAAGAAGTAAAACTATCTTTAATCTCAAAAAACATGATCATCTTTGTAGAAAATACCATTGGAATCTTTAAAAAACTACTTAAAGTAATAAATAAACAGCACAGTTATACAAAATCAACTGCATTTTTATATACTCGTGATGAACAATTAATAAGTTAATTTTTTTAAAGTACCATTTACAATAACATCAAAAAAGGACAAGAGGTGTGAAAACACTGAAAACCACAAAAATTGCTGAGAAATTAAAAAAGACCTAAACAAATGGAGAGATATACCTTGGCTGTAGGTAGGAAGAATTCTCATTGTTAAGATGTCAATTCACGAGGTCCAGCCCAAACCCAAGAGGAGGGGATTACACAAAGTCCTGAACATCAAGAGGCAGAGATCATCGGGGACCATCTTAGAAGACTGCCTACCATGGGTACCAATATTAGTAAAGTATCTCTGCATTAATTTTTGTTGAACCCCCTTATAATTTCTCTAAAAGGACTCTGGAGCCAGACTACCTGGTTTAAATTCTGGGTCTTCTAATTAATGTGTGATCTTGCCAAACATTTAACTTCTTCATGCCTCAGTTTCCTCATCTATAAAATAGAGATAATAATAGAACCTATCTCATGCAGTTATTGTGAGGTTTAAATGATTAAATATAGTTCTGAAAAGCACCAAGTATTTGGCACATAATAAACAACTGCACAAATACATCCATAAAAACAACATAAATATTTACTTACTATTCATTAAAGTTGTGTTGATTACAACACATCCGTCTTTGATTTAACTACTTAATGATGCCCATTACAAAAAAAGAACAGTTTTAGCCAAGATGTGTACAAATATAATTTACTAAATTGCATGTTATTTAGTCAACCTTAGGCATTGAAGGAAAAGTTATCTTCTTATTTGCATTTTTAAATCAAAGTTTAACAAGGAAACATATGTAATGTCTGGGATGACCATAATCCTGTTTTATGGTCCTCGTTTGTGCCTATTATCTAGGCAAAACTGCCAATGGTAACCTCTTTCACTCTTAAAGTGTCCCAGACTGCACAAAAATTAAGGTCACTGAAGTGTGTCATAATCCTAGATTGGAATGGAAACTGAATCTAGATAAACACATCTGCGTAAGGAGCAAACAAACCAGGGATGAAGAAAGAAAGAAAGAAAGAAAGAAAAACCTGAAAAAGGAGGAAGAAAGGTATAGGCAGTGGGGATAGGTAAGAATGGTAGAGCCAGAGTGGCAAGAGAATAATAAATGCTTCAAAATGTCCAAATACCAAAACCAATACAACCACAACCCAAACTCAAGATTCCCCTGCTGCTGTAAACCCAGCATATTCTTAAAAGCTTAGTAATACTTCATAAAAAATTTAACTGGCATTTCCTTAAGGATTAAAAAAAAATCCATAAATGAATACCAAATAAATATTAAGGTACCAAATTTAAATTCCTTTTCCTCTGTTTGTAATATATAATCATAAAGTAAATATATAACTCAAATATTCTTTAAAATTTTTTTAAAACTTGTTTAAATCCACACATTACAGGCCAAGTTTTAGCAAGAAACGATTTTTATAGCTATTTTTAATTTCCCACCTGAAAACATTAGTTGACTTTGGAAATTCTAATCCCTTTAAAATCCAGCAGCATCAAAGCAAATACTCATGATCCCGTAAGAGGATAAATATGTTCATTTTAATTAAAGACTAAATTATGTCTGTCACTCGGTGTGCAATTTTTGCATCTGTACTTTGAGTTGCATTTATATGTCCTATGCATTTCATTAATGAAAAATTGAAAAGAAAGTATATTTTTTGAAGAATAGCCTATTAACAGAGACACTCTTAAAAGATCTATATCTTGAATTTTCAAGAATTTTGGCTAATAAGAGGAAAGACGTCCTCGTATGTTCTACAACATGGATGAATCTTGAAAACACTATGCAAAGTAAGAGAAGCCAGTCACAGAAGACTGTATATTGTATGATTCCATTCATACAAAAAGTCTAAAATAAGCAAAGCTATAGAGACAAAAAGTAGATTACAGAATTTAAGTTCTGTTTTATCTTCTTAAATTCTGTTTCTAGAGTATCAAGTACAAACTATTAATCATTTTTTGACCTAATTATAGAGTGTCATAGTCCATTATTTTAAAAGAGTTAATAAATGTCAAGTTGATTTAGATGAGCACTAATAATTGTCAGATAATCCTAATAGATCTAGACTATAGAAACAAGCAATGTAAGTTACTACTACTGATATTTTAACTAAAAACAGATCACAAAAATGGAAGATCAGTTTCAATAAAGCACCATTATTCAATAAAGCATCATATGGTCATATTTGGACAAATGTATACATTATAGCACTAACTCTGGTATTCAGAACTAAAATGTCAGGTATAGTTGATACACTATAGAGAAGTAACCATTGTTTCTAAAGTGTATCACTTTAGGGCTTCCCTGGTGGTGGAGTGGTTAAGAATCCGCCTGCAAATGCAGGGGACACAGGTTCAAGCCCTGGGCCAGGAAGATCCCACATGCCGTGGAGCAACTAAGCCCATGTGCCACAACTACTGAGCCTATGCTCTAGAGCCCGCGGGCCACAACTACTAAAGCCCACGTGCCACAACTACTGAAGCCTGCGCGCCTAGAGCCCGTGCTCCGCAACGAGAGAAGCTACCGCAGTGAGAAGCCTGCACACCGCAACGAAGAGTAGCCCCCGCTCACCGCAACTAGAGAAAGCCGGCACGCAGCAACGAAGACCCAATGCAGCCAAAATAAGTAAATAAATTTATTTTAAAAAAAGTATATCACTTTAGAAAGTGACATGAAACTGCTCTATGATGTGGCAAAAATGTTAAGATTTAATAAAGCTAGGAGAATGATGTCAGCAAGGTGGTGAAGTAGAAGATATCAACCTTCATCACCCAACAGAAACAAAAATTAGATAGCAATCCACAAATGAAAGTAGCCCTGGGAGGGCTCAACAGTACAATTAAGAATCTACAGCAACATAGTAGGGCAAAAAATGGAGAATAACTGCATAGAAAGGATCACTGGGGAGATCAGCTTAGTGGAGATGTCTAAAGGCAACTAGGAACAAAGAGGAAGGGTGGGAACTATCAGCCACAAGCCTCAAGAGCCTTGACAACAGCTGTGGACTCGCCAAAGCTTTCACAGTGGAAGACATCGTAATGCTGGTTTTCACAAGCCCCAGCAGCCTGCTCCAGAGGATACCGGCAGTTTTTACCACCAAGGTGGCCAAAAGCTATTGCTGCCACAGATTCTGGGGAAGGAGATGTCACTGTGTCCACCCCAAGAAGGAGCTGCTGTTGTGCTGGCCTAGGAAAAGAACTTCCAGCACTCCCCAACCCTGAGCACATCCCAGACTCCAGAGTCATAGCTGCTCCACCTGTTCCCACACTCCAGAGCCCCAATCTAGGGCCACTCTGTGGCATCCACGCTCCAGACTCCACCCCTGTCTCTGTTCCACACACTTCAAGCTAGCCAGCGCCTGGACCCAAGTGCCACTGTTGCTCTCTATGTGCTCATGCTTCAGACTCCGTCTTCACGGCCACTTCACACATACCTGCAACTCATACATCATTGCTGCTGTGGTACAGCCAGCACACCAACCCGAGAGCTGCTGTCACTCTGCAAGCACTAGCACTCCAGTCCCCAGGTCCATGACTGCTCCACAGGTGCCCACACATCAGACACCAGCACTGGTGTAAGCTCTTCCAAGCCGGACCCAGCACCAAGAGAAATCCCCTGCACCATGACCTATGCGAGAAAAAGAGATCAGATGGTCTCCAGCAGCCTTTGCTACTGCTGCAGACAAAAGCAGCCTTGGCCGTTGGGGACCCCTGCAATCTTCATCAATGCTAACCTCAGCTGATGAAGCTGCATGAAGACTACACTGCTGGACCTTCTCCAGAGCTAGAAATGCTTCAGCTTTAAGGATACATATAGACTGAAAGTGAAGGGATGGAAAAACATATAAAAGATATGTCATGCAAATGGAAACCAAAATAGAAAAGGGGTAGCTAAACTCATATCAGACAAAATAGACTTTAAGTCAAAAGCTGAAAAAGAGATGAAGAAGGTCATGATATAATGATAAAGGGATCAATTCATCAAGAGTATATAACAATTGTAAATATATATGTACTCCAAAATCAGAGCACCTTAACATATAAAGCAAATACTGGAAGATCAGAAGGCAGAAATAGGCAGCAATACAATAACAGTAGGGAACTTCAATACCTCACTTTCAACAATGGACATACAGATCACTCAGACAGAAAATCAATAAGAAAATGTTGGACTTGAACTATATGTTAGACCAAACAGACATAATAGACATGTACAGAACACTGCATGCAACAGAAGCAGAATACACATTCTTCTCCAGCACATCAGGAACATTCTCCAGGATAGATCATATAATAGGTCACAAAACAACAAGTGTCAACAAATTTGAGATTGAAATCATGAACACAATGGTATGAAACTAGAAATAGGAACAACAGGAAAAAAGCAGGAAATACATGGAAATTTAAAAACACGCACTGCTGAACAATGTACCAAAGAAGAAACCAAAAGAATAGTCAAAAACAATCTTGACACAAACAAAAATGGGAAAACAATGTACCAAAACTTATGGGATACAGCAAAAGCGTATCTATGAGGGAAGTTTACAGCAATAAATGACTACATTAGAAAAAGGAAATATCTCAGACAAACAACATAACTTTACAACTTACAGAAAATAGAAAAAGAAGAACAAACTAAGCCCAAAGTTAGTAGAAGGAAGGAAATAACAAAGGTCAGAACAGAAATAAATGAAATAGAGGTTAGAAAACCAATAGAAAAGATCAAGAAAACTAAGAGCTGGTTTTCCAAAAAAAAATAAACAAAATTGACAAACCTTTAGCTAAACTAAGAAAAAAAGAGAGAAGACTCAAATAAGTAAAATGAGTAATGAAAGAGGAGACATTAAAACTGATACCACATAAATACAAAGGATCATAAGAGGCTACAGCCAACAATTATACACCAACAAATTGGATAACCTAGAAGAAATGGATAAACTATTAGAAACATACAACCTATCAACTGAATCATGAAGAAATAAAAAAAACACATAGACCTATGATGAGTAAGGGGATTAAATCAGTAATCAAAAATCTCCCAACAAAGAAAGTCCAGTACTAGATGGCTTCACTGGTGACGATTACAGAACATTTAAAGAGGAATAATACCAATCGTTCTTAAACTCTTCCCAAATATTGAAGAGAAATGAACATTTCCAAATTCATTTTAAGAGGCCAGCATTACTCCGATACCAAAGCCAAATAAGGATACTACAAGAAACAAAATTACAGGCCAATATCCCTGGTGAACATAGATGCAAAAGTTCTAAACAAAATATTAACAAACAAAATGCAGCAGAGTTTTGAAAGGATCATACACAATGAAGTAGGATTCATCCCTAGGATGCAAGGATGGTTCTACATTCACAAATCAAAAAATGTGATATACCACGTGAACAGAATAAAGGATAAAAATCATATGATCATCTCAATAGCTGCAGAAAAAGTATTTGACAAAACTCAACAGCTGTTCATAATAAAAACTCTCAACAAATTAGGAATAGATGGAATACACCTCAACAAAACAAAGGTCATATATGACGAGCCCACAGCTAACATTATACTCAATGTTAAAAGTCTAAAAATGTTTCCTCTAAGATTAGGAATAAGACAAGGATGCCCACTCTTTCCACTTTTATTCAATATAGTACTGGAAGTCCTAGCCAGAGCAATTAGGCAAGAAAAGGAAATAAAATGTATCCAAATTAGAAAGGAAGAAGTAAAATTCTCTGTTTGCAGATGACATAATCTTATATACAAAAAAACCTAACAACCCTACCAAAAAACTGTTAGAACTAATAAATGAATTTACTAAAGTTGTAGCATACAAAATCAACGTGCAAAAATCAGCTGCATTTTGATACACTAACAATGAACTATCTAAAAGCAATCCCATTTACAATAGCATCAAAAACAATTAAATACTTAGTAATAAATTTAACCAAGGAGGTGAAAGATCTATACTGGAAACTATAAGATATTGATGAAAGAAATTGAAGACAAAACATCTAAATGGAAAGGTACTGCTTGTTCTTGGACTAGAAGAATTAATGTTGTTAAAATATCCATACTACCCAAAGCAATCTACAGACGCAATGAAATTCCTATTAAAATTCCAATGACATTTTTCACAGAAATAGAAAAAAAATCCTAAAATTCATATGGAACCACAAAAGATCTCAAATAGACAAAACAATCTTGAGAAAGAAGAACAGAGCTGGTGTCATCACACATCCTGGTGTCAAACTATATTATAAAGCTAAAGTAATCAAAATAGTATGGTACTGGCATAAAGTCAGATACATAAACCAGTGGAACAGAATCAACAGCCCAAAAATAAACCCATGCATATATGACCAACTAATCTTTGACAAGGGCATCAAGAACATACAGTGGGGGGAAAGGATAGTCTCTGAAATAGATGATGTTGGGAAAACTGGATATCCATATGCCAAAAAAATGAAATCAGACCCCTATCTTACACAACTCACAAAAATAAACTCAAATTGATTAAAAACTTAAATATAGGACCTGAAACTAAAACGCCTAGAACAAAGCATAGATGAAAACCTCCTTGACATTGGTCTAAGCAATGATTTTTTAAATATGACACCAAAAGCACAGGCAACAAAACAAATATAAACAAGTGGGACTACATCAAACTGAAAAGCTCCTGCATGGTATAGGAAACAATCAACAAAATGAAAAGGCAGTATAAGGAATGGGAGAAAATATGTGCAAACCATATATTTGATAAGGGATTAATACCTAAAATATATAAAAATTATACAACCCAAGAACAACAAAAAAAATTCCAATTTAAAAATGGGCAAAGGATTTAAACAGACATTTTTCCAGAGGTAACAAAAATGGCCAACAGGCACATGAAAAGGTGCTCAACATCACCAATCATCAGGGAAATGCAAATCAAAACCACAATGAGATATCACCTCAAACCTATTAGGATGTCTATTATCAAAAAGATAAGAGATGACAAATGTATTGAGGATATGAAGAAAAGGGAACCCTTGTACACTGTTGGTGGGAATGTAAATTGGTACAGCCATTATGGAAGACAGTATAGAGGTTCCCTAAAAATTTTAAATAGAACTATTATATGACCCAGCAATCCCACTTCTGGGTATATACCCAAAGGAAGTGAAATTAGTAAATTAGTATCTTGAAGAGGTATCTGTACTCCACATTCACTGCGGCATTGTTCACAATAGCCAAGATATGGAGACAACCCAAGTGACCATTAACAGATGAATAGATAAAGAAAAGGTGAAATACATACACACACACACACACACACACACACTGGAATATTAGTCAGTCATAATAAAGAAAGAAATCTTGTCATCTGTGACAATGTGGATGAACCTGGAGGGCATTTTGCTATGTGAAACAAGCCAGACAGAGAAAGACAAATACTGTTTGAATTCAGTTATATGTGGACTTTTTAAAAAAAAAAAAGGTGAACTCATAGAAACCAAGGATAGAATGGGAGTTGCCCAGAGTTGGGGGGGTGGGGGGTAGAGTAAATGGGGAGATATTAGTCAAAGGGCACAAACTTTTAGCTATAAAATGAATAAATTTTGAGGATCTAAGGTACAGCATGGTGACTACACATAATGCTATAGGTATACTTGAAATTTGTTAAGAGAGTAGATCTTAAGCATTCTCATCCAAAAAAAGAAAAAAAAAAAAAAAGATAACTATGAGATGGATATGTTAATTAACTTGATTACAGCAATCAGCTCACAATGTATATGTACATCAAATCATCACACTGTACACTTTAAATATACACAATTTTGTTTGTCAATTATACCTCAGGGGTTTTTTTTGGTTTTAATTTTAATTTTTTTGTCTGCACCTCACGGCTTGTGGGATCTTAGTTCCCTGACCAGGGACTGAACCCGGGTCCTCACAGTGAAAGCACAGAGTCCTAACCACTGGACCACCAGGGAATTCCCAGCCTCAGTTTTTTAAAAAAAGGTTAGATAAAGCTAGCTGATATAGAACAGATTTCACTATATATTATATATACATATATACTTACACATAAAAATAAACATAAATGTATATAAAAATTTAAAAATATATGTATATATTAATCATTTTTAATATGCTCTTTGGTGTTAATTCAATACTTTTGATACCAGATAAAACAACAAAATTTTATTTTAAAATTTTTTTTATTTTCTTTCTGTCTAGTTATGGTGATCTGATATCTTTGTACAGCAGTTTGTTTTAAAATTATATCAATAAAATAAAACAATAAAATATCATTTGCTAAGAGGAGGTAACATTTTGAGTTTTTATACTTTTTTCCAAAAGTAACTATGATTACCTAAGTAACTAGGTTCCAAATGGTTTTCTGCTTAAAACATTTAAATCCCTAGGACAAAATTTGGCCTAGTAGAGATAAACATATCCATCAATTTTTCTCTGGAATTCTTGATAAACACACTATATATTCTCCCTAGTGAGCTGACATTTCGAGCAAACATAAATCATGATCTTACCTCTAAGTGGTGGAGTCACAACCCTGAACATGTTAATAAGTGAGTTACATGAAGCAATTTTCAAAGTTAATATAAAATTATCTATGGAATTCTCATAATTATTTTTACTAAAAGTAGCACTGTGATTTAAACATATGTTCAATTTCACAAATAAAAAATATATAAGGGAGAGTCAAGAACTGGTAAAACCCCCAACCAATAAAAACTTAAATATTAGAGATAATACTCAGATAGTCATCTCATTTAGAGAAGTCACTCGGTGGCCCTAATAATTCAAAGATAATTGTAGACTTTTAAGTAAGCTAAAAGTTAATTTGAGACTTCAATAACAATTCAAAAAGGCATTCTATACTGTCCCAAAGGGCATTTTTCTAACCTCCATTACATAACTAATCTAAAATGATATGAGGTATGAATTTTTTGTAGTACTGTTCTTTAAATCCTGAGATAATTTCTAGTGCTATCTGAACATCAGGAGAAAAGTTTCAAAAGAAAATTTTGTGTTCAAATCTCAGACATCAAACAGGCACTCAAAGTAGCTTACAGAAGCAAAGAAGAGCTCTGCAGAGGATCAGAAAAATATCTGGGCCAATTCAGAGTAACAAGTCAGACAGTTGAATGCTGTAGCCAGTACAAAGAAAGGGTGGCTAACTGCCCAGATGTATTTCCCTACTCAAATACTTATAAATGTGCACTCTTAGTGTAACTCCTGTCATTTGATGCAAAAGTTAAAAATCCGGGAATTCCCTGGTAGTCCAGTGGTTAGGACTTGGCACTTTCACTGCAGGGGGGCCTGGGTTCAACCCCTGGTCAGGGAACTAAGATCCCGCAAACTGCGCAGCACGGTGCAGTGCAGCCAAATAAATAAATAAATTGGTTTAAAAAAAAAAAAAGTTAAAAATCCAATGCAGATACAATAATAAAAATGTGAAGCATCAAAAGCCCACTGGGCATCGCCTTTTTTGCGGAGAGGTAGAGTTTTATAAATATAAGTACAGATGCCAATGCAAATATCTGTGATCATTCTGTTAAACATATATAACAGATATTTTCCTCTAGTAATTTCATTGAAACTAATCATATCATATATATTTTTACACAAAAGTTTCTATATTTGCACAATTCCTAGTATATTTTTAACTCCTCAAATATATTTGGAAACCATTCCAGACCACAAGACCTGAGGAATTGCAGAATTTATCAGACTGACGTGTCAACACATATGAATATAGAACCTTAAAATGTTGGTTTTATTCAGCAAGCATATCATAATCAAAGTTTTTTGGTTTACAATGTGAGGTAGATGAAGTCAATTAAAATAAGCGTAACTGTAAAAAAATACATGAACTCAGAAACTTTAACTCTACAACTCAGTTAACAGGAACATTTTTCAAAAAGCTAAATTCACATTATCTTACTGGGTCTCAAGATTCTGATCCTGTATACTTTATACTCCCCCTCCACAGAGTCTAATGTGGAGTCAATGGGCACACCACAGATGACGCATATGTTAAATACTGCCGTGCAAATTAAAAGAAATAATCCACTTAGCCAAGATAGAATAACGCTTCCATTTTGCTTATCTGTTTATTTGTTATTACTTGTTTTCATTTTTAAATACTAATAAGAGATCAAAAGACAAGCATCTTTAAATGATTTAAGCATGGTTCTAACCAACCATGATTAGAGTATTAAGAAGTTAAGACAGACAGCAAAGTATAATCAAAGAAGACAGGATCACCAGGGCTTGAGCCCTGCTCTTTCACTTAAATATTTTGAACTGGTCTCCTCATTTCTTACATGGGAAAAATAATAAGAATATCTACTTCACAGAATTTTTGTTGGAGAGCAAGGAGAAAATGGATCTGAATACAGTTTTATAAAAAAGGAAAGAAATATATGAATTCATCGGGTTATCACCAAGTAATAATTTTGCCTGAGAGAAAAGCTATTCAACATATAGTATAGTAAATATGCTTCTTTATATCTCTTAATTAAAATATTTTAATTTAAATAAACATTCATCTAAGTAAACTGAGTAACCACCGATGTCCTCCTCCCTTTTAACAATTTGGAGGTAAGACTAATTAATATATTTTATAACCAAGAGTGATGACCCATTTTTATGTTTAAAACAGATTTTTCTCATACTTTTCAATCTTGATTTTAGCATGTATTTTGTTCAATTAACAAAACATATATGTGCTTCCAGTTAAAATTTATGAATAGACCTTAGTAGAAGAAAAGATATATATTAAATTTCTAAGTCAACTCTAAATCTTTTCTCTTATTTGGTTCATTTAATGCAAACACAACAATACTGCAGTATATTCTTTCTCAGTGGTGAATAATAAATTACCATTTTGCTTTCTCTATACTCATTACCTGAATGAGGCTTTAGATAGAACCAAATATAGTTACAATATCAAACACAATAATCAAAGGTAAAATACTTGCAACAAACCATACCTAGTAATAAGAACTGCATTATCGTGGTGGGCAATCCCATTTTCTGGAATGGTGTTTCCATCACTTTGGTGGGAGAGAATGGATTTCTGCCATTTACAGAAGCTATCGAGGGACTTGTCTGCATGGTGGTTTATCTCCAAGTTTGGCTGCAATACAACATGCATACCAGAAATGTTCCAAACAAATTACTAAGGTCAGTTGTTAAAACTTCTGAAGGCTAAAGTGGGACTATAATTAGAAGTAGTGGTTTCTAGGAATAACCTCTTGCCAATTTTTATCTCTGTAATATTTGACCTAGAATTAACTTAGTGTATTATTGAACAGATATTCTTTCCAGTTCCAGCTTTAATGATAATGTGAATATATGTGATTATCAGCCTACAAAACCAACCAAAACCACTGTTATAAGGTCTGCCATGCAAATGCTCATCTTTATGCTGAAACATATAGCTAACACACATACATATAGCTTTAACATGACATAAGAGGTATATTCTTGTAAACTCTTTCAAATTTGCTTAAAATATTAAATGCTTAGAGCTGAAAGTCATAGTCAACTAGAACTTTCTAAGAGGAACAATAATAAAATATATTATTCTTTAATACATAATTCTACAGTCTGTCTGTTAAGAGCTTTAGATTTATAAACTAACTCATTCTTACCTGATCTTCTGTGAGAACAATTAAACGGGCCACTATAATATTCACAACGTTTCCTAGGCTGGAATCACGGTAAAGTTTGGCAACCTGACCTCCAGAAAATAAGAAAAGACACAAAGTCAGACAAAAATCATAAGGTGATTGTTTGATTTTATTTTTAAAGCGGTAAAACAATTTTTCATCCATTTAACCACTGCTTATATAAAAAGATTCTTTTAACCCATATCACTTAGAACTCTACCCTCAAGATGCCTTGGTAAAAGATCTGTTATACAAGTCTACTTCAAGAAAAATTGTCTCCTAAAGGTGAATTACAACATAGTAATTAATTAAGAGGGTGAGCTGATCTAAATGAACAATAAGGTCACCTTTAAATTTATTTTCTATGGAACTGAAAAAGTAATAGATCGATTCTTTCTAACTTTCGATGAGTTAATTCTCAAAATCATTATTTCACAATAAAAATCCATGACCTTAGTCAAAAACCACAACAAACTATTAAGTTAAAAATTATATAGAGGGATCAAACTTACAATATTCATCACACTCAAAATGTAATGTTCAATGTCTTTGCGGCCATGGTAGCCCACCATCATTTTGTCTGCCACTACTAATGTCTCCACAAACCGCTCAATGCTTACTGATCTCTTCTGTCTCTGGTGGATATGTATGCCATTAATTGGTAGTGAAGAAGGAAAAGCAGATGTGTCATTCAACCACCAAGGTTTGCCACTTCTTAGGAGGTCTACAATAAAAACAATTATCTAGTTCACATAGGTTCACTAATTAAACGTATTTATTCATGGAGTTTTCATGTAGACATACTTCTCATAAATTCTCTAACACACTAAGATTTTTCAAAGTGAGGGAAGGGGATGAGGAAATGCAGTAGTGAAAAAAATTAAACTTCAAATTTTTCAAAATAATCATATTACCTGAAAAAATTAATAACATTCAACTGCTCATGAAAACAAAACAAAATAAATCTAATAGTTTACTTTAAAAAAGGAATCTTCAAATAATCATTTCATATTTTTCCAGTGAGTGATTATGTCATAATACTTTTAAATTTAGAATATGTACTTTAAAAAAATCATTTAAAGTTGTTTAAAAAGCAACTAAAGCATTGACTTTCTAAACAGCCTAAGACAGTTCTGATGAAGAATATTAATGTTGCAAAAATCTATTCCTAAAATGCTTTTTGAGCATTTATTTTAAAGTAAGATGCTTTTATTAAACTATCTTAATAGAGCAATTCTATACTGCTCTAGAAATCTCAAATCTAAAAGGCTGTGAATTATCTTTTTCATTTAATTTTGTATTCTACAACTATTTATCCTGACAAAGTACCCAAACTATTCCTTTTCCGAAACCTAGAGGTCAATGGCATTAGACTGAGAGTTGAAAGACAATGATTCCGACATGACTCATTTTAAACCACATTTCAGTGTGGATTGCAGCTTTATCCTTTGATTTCTAGATATTTGGTCCTTCAGCACAGAGGAAACTTTTAGTACTATGGCATTTGTAAACACTTGCCTCATTTATATTCATCTTCATTTAATAAACTTGAGCAAGTACAGGTCCTCTGTATACCTCACTTTCATATCCTTATATTGAACAGGAAATCTTTCTAACCACCACTTACTGAAAAATTTAGTGATGAAAAGTTAGAGTAATCTATATAATCTACTTGACAGAAAGTGGCACTATACTGTTTTTCTTCAGCCTTTCCCTTTTAAAAATTACTTTGAGAGAAGTTATAAATTTTAAGAAATAAGAGATGGAAATGACCATGAGAAGCATCAGTCAAATACTTTTGAAACTCATATAAATTAAATGAATGTCTTTATTCCTAAAGGTCAAGAGAGGCAGAAATATACTACTTCTTAATTCAATACCATATCCCCAAGACAGCCAGTGAGTATTCCCCTATGACCATTGTGGCAGACTGACTCTTAAGGTGGCTCCCATAACCTCCTGTGTCCTCATCTCCTCCCTTGAGTATGAGCGGGACCTGTGACTTGCTTCCAACCAACAGAAGACAGGAAAGATGATGGGATGTACATGATTACATGTATATGGCTACATACCTATGTTACATAATATTGTAGCATCTTACTAAAGTCATTCCCTTGCTGACTTAGAGGAAGGAAACAACCAAGTTGGTGAATTGTACATTCCTAGGCACTGCAGGTGGCCTCTGGCAAACAACCAGCCAGAAACTAAAGTTTTCAGTCCTATGACAGCAAGGAACTGAATGCTGCCAACAACCATGGGCGTGAGGAAGTGAATTCTTCCCCAGTAAAGACTCTGGATAAGAACCCAGCCCTGGCTGAGGTTAAATAAATAACCTATACATACACAGATTCCTGGTCCACAGAAAATGTGAGATAATAAAAGTGTATTGCTTAAGCCATTGGGTTTGTGGTAATATCGTTATGAGACAGCCAAATCTTTTCTGCATTAACATTTCTCTTGCTCAGTTTTCTGTGATCATGAAACCATTCATGTATTCAAATCATGCCTAGTCTTCTCCTTCCTCTGGCTGGACAGCTTAAATGTCTAAATACAGGATAGAATTTCCATTATTTTGATAATTTTCACTCATTCAATTTCTCCTTATTTTTATTTAAAGTATTGTATAAAGAATTAGACCATGATTGGGCAACATAAACACTTAGCAATAGTGTTTCTCATTTGATAGGATTTAGTATAAGGTAGCTGCTGTTATCATCATATTCACAATTTTCAACTTTTTAGCTTTTTAATTGTTAGTTTGCTTGGCTATTGCTCCATCAGAAATATATATATACAGTGTCTTTGATGGACATTCATAAATGAAAAGATATAATCCTTATACTCAAAAGATTTGTAGTCTGATAAATATATGTAATATACACACATGCATACTGAATGAATAAAATCTAAAAAGATAACATCTTTAGTTTCATTCTAAAGATTAAAATCTTTCCCACATGATTAGATCATTACAAAATAATATCTACATTTTATAATTGTCAACTGAATGCTTAACGTTAAGTTTAATGATCTGTAATGAATATCCCTTTTAGTCTAAAATAAAATACACAACTGACTTGTTTTATTTTGTTTCAAAATAGAGATTAGGGGCTTCCCTGGTGGCGCAGTGGTTGAGAATCTGCCTGCCAACGCAGGGCACACGGGTTCAAGCCCTGGTCTGGGAAGATCCCGCATGCAACTAGGAAGATCCCGCGGAGCAACTAGGCCCGTGAGCCACAACTACTGAGCCTGCGCGTCTGGAGCTTGTGCTCCGCAACAAGAGAGGCCGCGACAGTGAGAGGCCCGCGCACCGCGATGAAGAGTGGCCCCCGCTTGCCACAACTAGAGAAAGCCCTCGCACAGAAACGAAGACCCAACACAGCCAAAAATAAATATAAATAAATAAAAATTAAAAAAAAAAATAGAGATTAGTAGTTCAAATGATACTCATTACATGTGCTTTGCTCAGTTTAATTTTGGATTGAGTATTGAATGTTAAAGAAAACATTCCTCCACAAACATATACAATAAAGAACTTTTCCCCCAAAGCCAAGTACATAGATCTCTGTCATCTGAAATATAATTTTGAGTTTTTGATCAATCTCAAAATATTTTTAATATATACAGCCATGCAAAATTATCTCATTGATCTGGTTTATTTTTATTTCTTTTTTTTAATATTTATTTATTTATTTGGCTGCATCGGGTCTTAGTTGCGACATGCGGGATCTTCGTTGCAGCATGAGGGATCTTTTGCTGCAGCCTGCAGGCTCTAGAGCACACAGGCTCAGTAGTTGCGGTGCGAGGATTTAGTTGCCCCGCGGCATGTGGGACCTTAGTTCCCTGACCACGGATCGAACCTGCGTCCCCTGCATTGGAAGGCGGATTCTTAACCACTGGACAACCAGGGAAGTCCCTGATCTGGTTTATTTTTCATTACTCACTTACTACTTCTTGACGGTTGGCCATGTATTTATATGTTTGTTTAAATGCTTATTTAGTTAACTGTCTCTCCTCACTAGAATATAAGATCCCTTGGAGTAAGGACTTTTCCTGCTTTATTTGTTGCTGCATCCCAGCACTGAGAATAGTCTTGTATATGCATGCTAAATTAATATTTATTTAATAAATACATAAGTAGATAATGCAGGTATAAAGACAAAATAATATCTATATGAAGAGACTATAAGAACATTCAGTTATCTCTGGGTGGTAAAAGAGCAACTTTCATTTTCTTTTTTATTTTTCTTTTTATCCTGTATTTTCTAAAATTTCTACAAAGAACAGATATTACTTTCATAAAAAATTTTTAATCAATAGCTTAAATCTAATTAGAATGGGAAAATTCATATTTGAATATGAGATAAAAATACCCACTGTCAAGAGGGTTTTCATATCTTATATTCTGATATAAACTTGAGTTCCTGATTAACAGATTAACTGGCAATGTATGCCTATAAATGCACATCTCACTTGAACGACACTGTTGAGCTAGTATCACAATTAAGGTAGTTCTTAACCAGACATTTCTCAAACTTATTAAACATAAAGTGATTTTTCCCCCAATAACATCTAGTGACACTCCCATGGAATTTAGGGAGCTACTACTATAATCCCACTATTGAGAAGCCAATGAAGGTGTGTAAGCCAGAATTAGGAGACAGACTTGACTAAAGACAGAAAAGGACAAACCTGGAGACAGGAAGACTAGATAGAAAGTCATTACAGTGGTCTATGATGGCAATAAAAGTAGATTTGGAGAACTGTCTGATTCATGCCTAAACCATTGAAAAATAAGGCTCTGCCTGGTAAATACCAGTTAGTAATGAAATAGGCACTTCAAAAGAGGATAACCTGAATCTCAAACAGTTAAGAGACACCTTTCAGAACATGATGAAATCTTTAAATATTTTTGCAAAAGGTGATCTTTAAACATCATGTTATGGAAAAAATGGTGGGAAAATTATATAACAATAAACAGCTAAATATTTGAATCGTAGTTTTTAAAAAATTTATATAAAGTTGTACTTATAGCCTAAATTTTGTTAAATATAAGATAAACTATTTCTATAATGTTTAGCTTCTTTATTCATTTCAAAGACAAATCAAACCTTTTTTCATTATTTACCATGATACTGTATTTCATGCCTCAACTAGATTCACTTTAAGTGACCTTTTTCTAGTACCAATTATTCTTGACCAACAAGAACCTCCCATAATTAAAAGCCTCAGAGATTACTCAAGAAGAGAGTATGGAGAATGAGAACAGTCAGCTGAGGACAGAACTCCAAAGAACACTTGTACTTGAAGCAGAAGTAAAAGAGCCTATAAGGATACAGAGAAGAAACAAGAGGGTGATGCATTCACTAATTCACAAGGCAACCCATTCCATTTTTACAAATCTACCTGTTGAACCCATTCTATTTTTTATTAAATTTACTTGTTGGTGAACACTTCTCTGTATTGAGCTGAAATCTCCTTCTGAAATATTCTGCTCCTAGTTCCAGCTACTAGAACTACATGGAATAAATCTACTCCTTTTTTTTTTTTTTTTTAATATAGTGGCTCTTTAAATGCTAGAAAAAGTCATCCCAATAATAATGATAGCTACCATTGTACTGAGTAACTAATGTGCGCTGAAAGGAGTACTCAGAGAGGTTGGGTAATTTGTCCACACATATGCCAAAGCCCATGTTCTTTCTACTATGCTATGCTATATCCTCTATTTCTCTAAGCTTTCTAATCTTTAGACTAAACAGCCTCCTAACCCCCTACCCTAGTCTTTCTCTTCTCTAAATCAGTCTCCATATGGTTGCCAGAGTAATCTTTTTAAAACCCAAATCTGATCATGTGATTTCTACTGCATAAAACCTTTCAGTGGGATTCCAGTATACAGAAGATAAACTCCTCGACAGGGTTTACAAGCCCTTTGTGATTTGGCCACTTTTTATCTCTCCAGTTTCACCTCTCACAACCACTCCCCACCAACCACTATGAATCTCACCCCTTCTCTAATATCCAGTTATATGAACTGTCAGTTCCTGGAATGTGACATTCTCTCTTTTGTTTCAGAACCTTTGTAAATGCTATTCCCTTTATATGGAACACTCTACCCATTACTCCCTTAGTTTAAAAGTCACTTCCTCCCTGAAGCCTTCTTTGACCACTAAAGGCTAGGTTTGTTGTCCCTATTATGTATTTCTATAGTACTCCAACTAACACTATCTTTGAATACTACCTTTAAGACTCTTCAAGTCTTATTCAAATGTTTAGATTCCTACCACTAGCATAAAAATATCAGGCAAACCAAACAGCACAGAGTACTATGGAACACCTGTGCATGAAAGCTGTAACTATTACCTGGATAAAATAAGGTTTCCCCTTCAAAGAAAAAAATATCAAATTTTACACAGGTTTGTATTTTACGGACTTCTTAAGAGCTTCCAAAATTGACTTAAAACTATCAATAGGTGACATCTTTTAAGAGGACTCTGGACATTATCATTCTAATTACTCAAATTCCTATTTACTTTTATTATTAATCTTACCTTACGTGCCAGAAGAAAGTGGCAATACAAGACTATACTTTCTAAAAGCCCCACACTCACCCGAAACCCCACAATGAGAGTGATCATATAGATGCCGTTGTTGAAGAGTAGACTTTTTGTAAATAACATGAGGATGGCCATTTTCATAACTAAAATGTTTGGAGTCCTCTGTGGTATTCTTTAATGGTTCAATGAAATATTCTTCATCTTCTGTAGCAATAACACCATGCTAAAAGAAAAGGAAACAAAGAATTTACCAAGAAGAATCATTTTAAATATTAATTAGTATTACTACCAGGAGTCAAAAATAAACTGATACCTCTCCAAAAAGGAGGTTAAAACACATGTTAATAGAAATTTAGTGAATTATCTATACTCAGCAGAACATTATATAAATTTTCCTATTCTTTAAAAAGGATGTTTAAATACCTTTACATGCTATGCCCTGTACTAAGCATAACACATACATTATTTCCTCTAATCTTCCCAATAACGATGTGGGGTAGCAGAGACCTCTGTATGTTCACTAAGACTTATTTCCTTTCCAAATTGTACACATAACTTAACTGACTCCTATGTGTTTAGGTATAGCTTTGTAATTGAGTTTTGGCCAATAGAAAATAGGCAGAGCATATACCACTTTCAGGCCCAACCCCCGAGAACCTCTCCAGTGGAATTCACTACTCTCTCTGAGAAAAGACCTAGGAAAGGTGGAAGCCAAAAGAGAAAGAACATGGGTCCCTGACTGACCTCATGGAAAGCTGTCCAATCTAGACACACATAAGGGAGAAATAAACTATTGTGATAAACTACTCCCATTTAAAGTTCTACGTTACACCAGTATATATGTCCTTAATTCATATATGTCCCATACATCCCCATTTTGCAGATGAAGTAATAGGTTCAGAGGTTAAGAACCTGCCCAATATTATATAGAGGTAAGTGAAGGCACTGGTATTCCCACAAAGCTCTGCTCTTATTTACAGTATTATATTGCATTACATCTATTTACTTAGCCAAGTCCTACTTAGCTCAGTCATAGCTCCTCTTTAAAACTTTTTTGAGTCCAACTGCAGTAGCTTCAGCCTCCTCTGATCTCCAACAGAGCTTATTATTGGCATCATTTATTTTTAATTAATTCTATTCTGCTTTGCTACATCTCAAGTCTTGAATCTGTATTTAAATTTGGTATAACTTTCCAACTGCATGTTTTATTTTCCCAACCATACTATTTGCTCTCTTAAAGAAAGGGTTTCTTGGTATCAGTTACACCCATAGAAAATGTCTCATATGTAGTATATACAGCAAATAAAATTTGCTGATTAAAAGAAATGAGATAGTAAGTTATCTACATCAGAAATAAGAACCTCCATCCTTGTCTGATAGTGTTTTCCTAAGAATGGCACATGTGAGGACTGTTCTTAACCCAACTAATTTACCCTGTAACACTGGATAAAATATAAACTCTCTGAGCGTATTTCCTCAGCTGGAAAAATGAAAGGGTTGGTGTAAATTAGTGGTTTTAAAACAGCACTCTAGGGAGCCCTAAGGGTTCCATGGAAGTGCCCTTAGGGGACTGCCCCAGACAACAAAGGTAGACTTACACGGCTTGGATTCCTGGGATTAGGAATCAGCTGTGCTTTTATTAATCTATATATTAAGTTTCCACATAACATTTCATTTGAGAAAAGAATTTTGCCGATTTAAAAAGAAAAAAAAAAGCTAAAAACCTCTGGTCCAGATAATCTCTAAGATCCCTTTGAATCTAAACCTCTACGATTCTGTTTAGGGAAATTCATGCTAAGTACCACATGCTTGGAAAGAAAAATAAGACATAATCAGAGCTGTTCTAACTTACAGATGAAGTTGGCAGCCACCTACATGAAATGAGCTAAACAATGCAAAAAACAAAAAAGCAGACCTAGTCACTTCACATTATTTTCACCACTGTTTGCTTTACTTTAAGGATATTAGTCCCTAAATTAAATGCAAATACTGTCAGGAATAATATAATACGCCAGTAACAAACTCTAATACCTGATCATGAACTACTTTACCATCAAGATTAACAAAGTAATAGCAAACTGAGCAAGGCTCCTGAAGAAAAGAGGACGCATGCAGGAGAGGGCTTGTATAAGAAGTTTTGATAAGTGTCTGGAGTACCGCCCAGAAAGGGCAGAGCACTAAAGTCATGTGATGCTGGACTGTGGGCAGAAGATGTCAAAAGGTCTTCAGCAAAAAACTCAGGTTGCTGGAGAAAAATAGAGTCAGAAACTTGGTAAGTAAATAAAATCTCTAATTTCAAGAACGGAAAGGCCTTGGAAGAAAATCCAGAGTTAGGTACTCTGTAAAATATTTACACTCATTATCTCATTTAATCTTAATAGCTCTATGAAGTAAGTACTACTATCAGGTCTACTTGGCAGATGAGAAATCTATACTGAGCAAAGCTAAGTAACAAATTCACTCAACTATCTTTGGAGACTGGACTCTTAGCCACTATCATTCCCTAATCCTCTGAGGGTTGCTTCTTCTTTTTTTTTTTTAAATTAATTAATTAATTTTGGCTGTGCTCGGTCTTCACTGCAGCGTGAAGGCTCTCTAGTTGCGGCACGTGGGCTTAGTTGCGGTATGTGGGATCTTAGCTCCCGGACCAGGGATCGAACCCAGGCCCCCTGCATTGGGAGCACAGAGTCTTAACCACTGGACCACCAGGGAAGTCCCCTGAGGAGTGCTTCTAACTTTGTCTATTCATTCACCAAGTATGTTTTGAGTGCCTATCACACTATCACACGGCAGGTACTGTTCTAGGTGGTGGGAATACAAAAGTGAAAAAAACAAAGTTCTGGCTCTATCATGGAGCTTACATTTTGGTGGGAAGAGGTAGAAAAAAGTCATTCATTCATTATATAAATAAATAATCAATCAGGTAGTAAGAAATGTCAAGAAGAAAAATAAAGCAGTAAGAGGACAGAAAGTAATCAGAGGACAGAGAGAATTATATAAACTATTTAGGATGGTCAGGAACATCCTCTATAATAAGGTGATATTTGAACAGAAACTTGAATAAAGTGAAGGAGCATGCCAAACAGATATCTTGGGAAAGAGCAGATCAGACAGTGGGAATGGCAAATGCAGAGGCAACGGGGTAGGAGCATGCATGCAGTATTTGAGAAACAGCAAGGAGCTACTGTGGCTAAAGGGAGGGAAGGGGAAAATGATTATGAGATTAGAAAGGTGCTGGAGGCCAGATGATAGAGGACCTGAGTTAGGTGGGAGTCCCAGAAATCTGTGCATGCCTAGCAAGAGCCCTACTCCCACTTCCCTCAGCATCCCCACTCACCTCTACACTGTTGGCCTCAGGACCATCAGGATTAATCTCATCATGCCCCCTTTCCTTGTCATGCCAGTCCCTCCAAAATGCCCAAGATCCATCCCCTGGATTCTACTCCCCATATGGTTAAGTACATCATGTTTTCTGATCCCATCTTCTACTTCCCCCTTCACCATTTAAAACACTTCTACTGTGCCCTCTCAAACTCAAGGTCAATTATATACAAAATCTCCTATACACTCAGCCTCATCTGTGAATGTTCACTTCATCTTGCTCAAACAAAAACCTGAATCTCCCTAGATAACATTCTTTCTTCCCTGTAATCTTCTGGAATGGTGGCTACTTTCTCTCCTACATACCTCCTATTGGACCTGGAGGTAGGGTTAAGAGTTCTTGTACTCATTGCCATTTCTAAACAATTATCCCTCTCTCCTCCAAAAAAAGAAAAAACCTTACCACCTTCAAATCCCATACCATCACCTTCTCCCTCTGCTAGCTGTAGTTATCTACTGACCCAAAGTCACTTTCCTCATTCCTCAAAGATCTTAGCTTCTGGGTCACTGTCACCCTCTGCAATACCACTCCTGAATAATTGTTGACTTCAGTATCTTCTTATATCATTTGTTCTTAAAATTTGTGT
This sequence comes from Eubalaena glacialis, assembly GCF_028564815.1. Lineage (NCBI taxonomy): Eukaryota > Metazoa > Chordata > Mammalia > Artiodactyla > Balaenidae > Eubalaena > Eubalaena glacialis. The sequence goes on from NC_083719.1 coordinate 52,094,859, forward strand.
GTGTGCACATGCCCTGAATCCCTCTGAAGGTCTAGGGGTGAAGCCTGGGGACCACTTCTCAGAATAATATCTTAAATGCAAAAGAAATATATAGGATTATAAATAAAACCAATTGTAATGAAATACAGTTATCAAAATATTTTAAAAATGTAATATAGTAATACATATGCCTTTTTGTAACACTTTAAATAAGAAGCTTTGCAATAGATCTAATAACTACTATAATTTCACAATAGTGATTAACATAAATAATATTTTAAGGGACCTGCAAAAACTGTAACACGATATGAAAATATCATTTCTATCAAGACAAAGTTACAGGTACTGCTATTACTTTACTGGCTTGTTACCTATATTGCTAACTGAAGGAAATGTTAAATTTCACTTAAGAATTAGTAAAGATAAAGATGAAATTTTCCCCATTCCAGTTAACAAACCCCCTGAATTCTATCCATAGACCCCAGCTTAAGAACTACTTACATAGATGGTCTCTTCAATCCTTGTCCTCTCACTTCCTTGGCTTCCTCTCCTTTGAATATCTTGTCCATCTTATCTTAGACTAGTCTTGCTTTAAATTCATCATCGTAATCTCAACTGTGTCCTTGACGTTTCATGGCAATTATACTATGTTTCTCTAGTTCATTCAGTATCCTGCTCTCTGGGATAAATATTTCATACTTTCTCCTCTCTACTTAATCCCCTAAAACCTCATCTTTCCATCTTCCATTCCAACAGAAAACAGCACACAACCTCCTGCAAACTTCTACAACCACAAATACCAACCTACCTGCATCTCATGTCTACATATTCTATATTATTTCCTGTTATTATGGATGAACTGTCCATTCTCCTAGATAAGAACAATTATTCGATTTATGTAGATGATTTCATCCCTTCTCGCCTATCAAAGAATTCACTCCAGAAATTTCTCTTCTCTTTACACAACCATTCTCATTTTTATAAAACAAAATGATAAAGACTCCCACTTCTGCCTGCAGCAACTGATCATTTCTTGCTTTTCCAGAAGTCCTCAAAATAATTGTCTATATATTCTTTACTCTTCTCCCATTCCTTCTTAAACCTACTTGCATCAGGCTTTTGCCTCTTTTCCAAACCCCACTATGACTTCACCAAAACTGCTTTTGCCAAGGTCATCAATAACTTCTTCACTGATAAATGCAATGATTGGTTTTCAGTCAGACTCTTATTTTGACTCAGCAGCATTTTTCCTTTGAAATACTTCCTTCTCTTAGCTTCTAGGATATTTGCCTGGTTTTCCTTCAACCTTCTTACTCCACTGTTCTTTGCTGTCCCCTCCACATCTTTCCGACCTCCCTAACCCCTTGGAGCACCCAAAGGCTCAGTCCTTAGACCTCTTATTTATTCTATATATACTCTCCCTTAAGCAATTTCATATAATCTCCTGGCTTTAAATGTCATTTATATTTATATAGATGACTCCCAAAATAACTTCATAACTCACATCTCTCTCCTGAACTCCAGGCTTGCATACCCCGCATCCTATACAATATCTCAAGTTTAACATGTCTAACTGAAGTTATGATATATACCACCCCCCAACCTACTCCTCCTACAACTTTTCCATCTCAGTTAATGTCTGAGTCTTTCTCATCTCATGTGATGGCTGCTATTTTCTTCTAGTTGCTCAGGCCCCAAGCTTGGAATCATCATTGATTCTATCCTAACTGTGTCCTCTAAAACCTAACAACTGGCCCCCAAGTTCTCTTTCTAACCTCATCTTCCATTACTCTTCCTCTCTCTCACTTAGCTCTAGCCATGGTAGTCTTCTTGCTGTTCCTCAAACACTCTCATATCAGACCTTTGTACTTGAAGATTTCCACCTGGAAATCTTATCCCTCAGATGTCAGTATTCCTTTCCTCATTCCTTTTAAGGTCTTTACTCAATATTTTTTCTACATTAGAACTTATCAGTATCCAACATATTATGATTTTTATTTGTTTATCTTATTGTGTATCTCTTCCACTAGAATGCAAGCTATACGATAACAGGGATTCTTGTTTTGTTCACTGTTGTACTCCTAGCACCTAGAACAGTGCCTGTTACATGTAGGTACTTATAAGCACTTGGTGAATGGATGAATTAATAATGGAAAAAGTAGAGAAGCAACTATGAACGTAACTAAATGAACAGAAAGTCTAATGGGGTCATTGGTCTTTTTTAACTAGGTTTATAGTCTTTAGTATCTTAGAGAGATAGAAGAAAATCATTTTTCATCAAATAAGAACAAAATATGAAGAAAGAAACAATGCAGGAAAGATCTGTTGAAAATTAAAAATATGACTGCTATAATTTTTAAATCAATTAAAGAAAAAGAAAGCAAAAGTGGGAAAAGCTCATAGAACTTAGAACAGAAAAAAAAAGGGGAAAAGAGAGATAAGAGAAGCAGAAAACCAGTTACAGAATGGGGTGGTGAGGGACAAGGAGATAAAATCACTAAGGAAATATTTTTTTTAATTTCTCTAAGTTGAAGGAGGGTCTTTAAATTGAAATCACCCATCAAATACAAAATAGGGGTCAGGAAAGAAGACCCACAGCTTACCACATTACTTATAAAATTATTGAAACAGGAAGGATAAGGAGAAAAGCATATCATTTTGAAAAAAAAATTTTTTTAAAAGAAGAGGAAAAGAACAAGAAGCAGACTTCTATCTGCCACCCAAAATGTACCAATGCCAATTATTTTTAGCTCTTTAAATCTTTTCCTAAGATATAAAACCATAGAGATAAATTTGATACCCCATATTTCCCTTTTCCAATTCTAGCATCCATGGTTCTGAAGGAAAACTATTTTTGAACCTAGAATTCTATATCCAACTAAATTATTAACCAAACATGAGGGTAACATAAAGTCACTTTCAAATAGGCAAGGACTCAGAAATTTTACTTCTCAGGCACCTTTTCTGAGGTAATTACTTGAAGATGTTCTCCAACAAAACCAGGATGTAAACTCAGAAAGAAGAAGATGTGGAACTAACCTAGGAAAAAAGAAATCCCAAGATGAGAGAAGTGTAATAGCTCAAGAAATTAATTAACCCATACACTCCAAGAAAAATGCCTCCAAAGAAGAATGGAATATATTCCAAGCAATAGGTATAAGGACTAAGGAACTGGATGAAACTGATCAGTTGGTAAAGAAATCATATTTTTTTTTCTCAATAAGACAAAATAAAAGTAACTAGAAACTCCAGAAAAACAAAACCTAAATAAGAAAGCCATGGTTCAAATATAAAGCAAACTAAAAAGTAACATCATTTTAAACAACTGATAGATTATAATGTTAGGAATTTTTTCCTTTGAGTGGTGCAAGCATTGTAAAACTGAAACTATGGGTAAGGAAGTATGATAGAAAACACTAATGATCTCTACATTGAAAACTATTTTATATAGAACAATTAAAAACAGAATTGGTTAAAAGGGGCCTTAGAAAAGTGGGATTTTAGAAAAACTTGTTTACATATTCCATTTGATTAAAAATGTAACATGATATAAAATAAGAATGAGGGCTTCCCCGGTGGCGCAGTGGTTGGGAGTCTGCCTGCCAGTGCAGGGGACGCGGGTTCGGGCCCTGGTCTGGGAGGATCCCGCATGCCGCGGAGCGGCTGGGCCCGTGGGCCACAATTACTGAGCCTGCGCGTCTGGAGCCTGTGCTCCGCAGCAGGAGAGGCCGCGATGGTGAGAGGCCCGCGCACCGCGATGAAGAGTGGCCCCCGCTTTCCGCAACTGGAGAGAGCCCTCGCACAGAAACGAAGACCCAACACAGCCATAAATAAATAAAATTAAAAAAAAAAAAAAAAAAAAGAATGAATGCGAGGGTTACTAAAACTGGTGGGTAAAAGTGAGATGAAGAATAGGATATTTACATAGTATCTGCTCACAAAGTATCTGCTCACAAATTCCTTATTAGTTGCCAAGGGGAAATAGTAACTTTAGTGGACAAACCTGGCAGACCACACCTAGATCGAGCAACATTGTAATAAAGCAACTATACTCCAATAAAAATTAACAACAACAACAAAAAAAGTGAGTCAACATGGACCATGCAGTTTCAATAGGAAGCAAAGTAAAACAGGTGTTAACGAATAGAAATAAGAGAGAATAAGACATACAGAAAGTCTCAATGAGGATGAAAAATAGATGAATGACACTCCGCTATCCCCTTAAGTATAGAAAAGTTTCCATTTACAAACTTCTTCTCACTTTTGCCTCATCAACATCTTTCACCATTTCATCAGTAGTCACTTATATCAGCAATTCTCAACTGTTTCCAGAATTAAATTCTCTTCTAAATTTCAGAGCTATATTTCCCAAAAGCCAACTAGACATCTTTAACCTTTATTTCTTCAGATTCTTCACATTTACTATATCAGAATCACTCTCTTCATCTTCCTTTCTAATCCAACATTCCACTACCATTCCCTTTCTCTGCTAGTAAATTCATATACAGCCTCATCAAAAAGAGAAACCTCAATCAACTTCAATTACTTTCTCTCCTTCATCCCACACCCAGTTCAATGATATTTCAATTTTAAAAAATATTATTAAATATCTACTATGTACTATATGCCAGCGAAGAAAAATTAATGACACAAATCCTATAAATTTTCTCACCAAATGTGGTTCAAATTCTTTCTATCTTCTCCATTCCCAGTGCCATAGTCTTGCTATAGGCCTTCATTATCTCCTACATGATCTAACTCATCTTCACATTTCCAATCACTCCTCTTCCCTCAAATCTCACAATGGAATTCATTTTTTTCCCCTAAATCTCAAATCTGTTCATTTCACCACCCTGTTAAAATTATCAATGGCATAATTAATGTTAATGCCAAATTTAAAGAGCTTGGTCAATGACTAGGAACAGTATTTTTCTATTGTACTTAACAGCAAATGTCATTTTAACATGTAAGAAGTTTTAAAACAGATTTATTTTGGATAATTTATCTTTATTCAAAAAGATAAATCTCTTTAGTATATAAAGCTTAACACTGCTTATAGAGAAAGAAGCTAGTGAGGAATGTATTCAATGTGTCTATTTTATAGGAATTAAACCCAAATATTAAAATCTAAGTAATCATTTTGACTTATTAATAGTTAAAGAAAATAGATAATCTGAGCAAATTCTTATATATACCTATAGTGAAAATTTTTCTCCACTGGGTGGTTCTTAAAACTCCTTCCAAATTTAGAACTATTTAAACCCAACTCTAATTATGTAGTTGTTTATACTGAAGTAAAAATGAGGATATGGATGTGACAGAGTAAGGAAGAAAAACAGCTTCTGAAAATGTGAGTTGAGCATCAAAATGTGTGTACTCTTTTAAACAGATAAAGCTTTAATGAAACATCTATACTAGCCTGAACAGGATAAAAGCAGTAAAGGAAGTGTGAACTAGAGGAAGTAGAAGTAGAAGAACATGCTTTGTTCTACAACCATTACTATGTGCCACCTTGAACTATGTATTTACCATTAGACTAGAATGGACTCAAATGCCCAGGCTAGAACCTATACTCTTGAAATCCAATTTCTAAGTAAAATAAGATTTATTATCAATTTTCAGATAAATATAGGGAAAATTATTTCATAAAGAGACATTGATATAAAAGATTTTCCTTCAAGAACTTATAAACATAAGTAGGTCATAAGTAATTTTAAGCTATGTTGATTACCAGAGAAAGATAGTATAGAAAGAGACCTAAGGAGGCAATCCATGTCATGGTTTCCTGCCATAATATATATATACATACATACAGTACCCTTAAGCTCCTCATAATGATTGAGTTTTTTTAATGCATTAAGGATACTTATTTGAACAGAAAAATGTAACTCTAAAAGGAAACGTGAGGTTTCATTCATTCTTCTACTAATAATATAGGGTTTTAAAAATTGTTCTTACTTTGAAAAGTCAATGCAAACGTTATGAAAAAGATTATCAAAAGCAAAGGCAGCAGAAATAACAAAAAATTTTAGAATGTTACCTTCCCTAGATAAACCGTACATATATATATATATATATACACACATACACACACACATATATACACATATATATGTATATATTTTATTAATCTGAAGAAAGACATTTATATTGTGAATTTATTTCCCCATCAGAAATTTAAAATTATAACATCTACTTACCAACCCAACACAGTTGCTTAAAGCCACTTTAGTTGTACTACGTTGATCTTGCAAGTATCCTGTGTAATGACAGTTGTCTAAAAAATCATGTTTCCACTGGGGTCCATCTCTCCCCCAATATTCTACTGTAAAATGTTTGGACACAAAATCTGTGTTGAGAGTCAAGTTTAGGTGAAAGTGCTTGCCATAGGCTGAAAGTTTAAAAAATAACTTAGATACTGCCTGTTGTGGATCAAAAGGGTCCATACTCCGTCTTCTCCTGGAGTGCTTATCATTCTTCACAGTAAAGCTGAGAAAAGCTCCATTTTGATCAACCCTTATTGGAATAGTTAGCTGGTAGTGTTCTAGATAAGTCAGGAATTCCTCTTTGTAATCACAAGGCAGAGAATCCAGAAAAAACACATGGAAGAAAAGAAAATTTAACAGAACAAAGAAGTAGCAGTATAAACAACAACTATATTGCTTAAAACTATGCATCATTATATGTGAGGTATGGACAAAAAATGTAAGCAAAAAATGTAAGCAAAAATGAAAGAGTAGAAGTTTAAAATCTCAAAATGAATTAAGTTCCAAATATTCCATTCCTTAAAAAAAATTCTAAAATTATTTTGAAAGGCTATTTTTCTTTTTTAAATCTAATTTTAAAGACATGAATTCTAAAAGCTAAATTCTACAGTAAATATGAATATTTTATATTGAAACAAAAAACAGTGAAAAGTACACATATGTAAAAGAACAGAATTTCATTCAGATAAAATATGTTTATGAAAGTTATCCAAAAGAGTTTCTATAGAATCTCTACAGTCTTGTAGAACTTTTTTTTTTTTTTTAATTATCAGTCACAATGTAAAATACAGCAGCCACTTTGGAAAACGGTCTGGCAGTTCCTCAAAAAGTTAAACATGGAACCACCTGACCCAGCAATTCCACTCTTAGGTATTTTTACAAGAGAAATGAAAACGTACATTGACACAAAAACTTGTACATGAATGTTCATAGCAGCATTATTCATAATAGCCAAAAGGGGTAAATAACCCAAATGTCCATCAACTGATGAATGAATGAATGAATGAATAATACGTGGTATATTCATACAACAGATTATTCTACAACAGAAAGGAATGCAGTACTGATACATGGTATGACATGAATGCCTTCATAATCAAAGTTCATTATCTAATTCTATAAAAACACTATGCTAAGTGAAAGGAAACAGTCACATAGAATTCCATTTATATAAATATACAGAATAGGCAAATCTCTGCAGAGAGAAATAGGTTAGAGGTTGCCTAGGGCTGGGGGTAAGTTGGTTTGGAGGGAACTGGGGAGTGACTGTTAATGATTTCAGAGTTTCTTTTTTGGGTAATGAAAATGTTCTAAAATTGATTGTGATGATAGTTGTACAACTCTGTGAATATACCATAAATCACTGAATTGTATACTTTAAATGGGTGATTACATGGTATGTATACTATATCAAAATAAAGTTGTTTAAAAATTATCAGATTGACAAAAAATTCAGAGGACTATTAAATATATTTTCCTCACTTAGGTGTACTAAATATTACCAATCTACCTTCTTAACCACATCTTCCTTTAGCTAAGTTTATTACTAAGGCAGAACCAAATGTCTTCAAATTGCTTCACTGTCTACACATGAAGTTCATCCACAAATATAAACTCCCATGAAACCATGACCAAATGTAAAAAAACTGAAAAATAATATTTATTTCACTTCTCATAAATAAGAGTTCATACTAAATGCTATGGCTTTGTTGATCTACTTTGAGAGCCACATTTTGTACATATGGACTTCTAGATATATACATCAATCTATAATAGCCTTGAAAATCTGGCTCATCAGCACCAAAAAAATGAACTATACATTCATGGGAGGAGAATCCAAAAGGTATGCTTTCAATAATTCCATAAGAATTGGACTGGTCCATGGAAAACAAAATGACCTTCACCCCTGGGACCTCTGTTAAGATCTTTTCTATGATATGAAGTTCAATTTTATGGATTAAAATTATAGGGACCTATGGGTTAGAATTTGAAAAGTTGAACTTCTTATAACTCTTACTCTTTTATCCAGCTTCCAGTCCTTATATTAGAATTCTTAAGTTTGGAAACATATTTTTCCACTAAGGGTCCATATTAGAAGGATCTTATATCAGAATTTGTCTGCTTTCTTGCTCTTTTACAAGAAAAACCTTTGGATTCTTTTTGAATATGACCTTGCCTGTAAATCCTGGCAATGAGTAACCCTATTAAAGTTTAGAATTCAGAAGAAGAGGCCTAGGTTTATCATCTTCTAAGAAAGACCAGTCAACTCTAAAATGCGCTGGATATTAAATACTAGTAGGACAAGTTAAACAGACTCTTTTAGAGTCATTAACATTTATGAAACTAGCACTGAATTGACACAGTAGGCCTCCACTCCTACCAGTATACATCCCAAAGAAAACGTTCATCCAAACTAAATATTCAGGGTCTTTTCTTGTAAGATTAATAGCAACGTTTTTTTGTCAGTTTCAAAAGCAGGAATCCTACCTTGAGAACTGTATGAAAGCCTGTGGTCACTATGAAATTCCGATGAAGCCATGACGAGGCTCAAAATCCAGGTCAACGTCTTCCACAAAATTTCCATAATTTAGAAAACTGGATGATTTTTTAGAGGGCTACCTATGTGCTAGAGAGTCAATACCATGCCAAAATCGAAGCATAACAATTTTATTTCTTTAATACTTCTTGCAGATTAGTTATTAGATGTTCCACTGTTTAGCGGGTATTTTTTTCCAACATCCCGTACTTTCTTCTGTATCTGGATTCATTTTCTCAGTCCAAAATGAAAAAGATAATGATGGTAAAATTTTCATAAGCAGAGCATTAGGCTGATTAGTCACTAAAGTATGGCCACTTTTTAACCTAGAAAAAAAAAATTTAAGTTAACTGAAAAATATTCTGAATGGACAGATCTATATTGCTGAATGCTTGCCAAAGGACATATACTACAAAATAACATAATTAAATCAAACCATTGTTGTCCTTTATAGTTTAAATAAACATTCACAAGACTAAATACCAAATTAGAAACCTAAATGTAATAGCAGGATAATGTCAAAGCTACTTAATAATCAAAGAAGGAACCTGAAGAGGATTATAAAAATTCTTTTTAAAACTTTGAAGATAACAATGTATGGGTATAGTGACTAACCTTTTGATAAAATAAAAACTAGGCTGACTTTACAAAGTTCATTTTGTGAAAGTGATAAACAGTATGTGATTGCATTCCTTAACATGCTTTTCAGTACACTGCTGTCCAGAGATTGATTTGTTGCTTTATGAGGCACCTATCTTTTTTTTCTTACAGAGTAGATCTACAAATACACAGTGGCATTAAGCAGCTGTCTGTGAAAACTCAGACAGTAGCATAAACTAAACTTCTGAAAAGTTGAACCATATTTACTGTAACCCTTGACTTTATCTGGAAGTCTTTTATGACTCATAAAGCAACACATATGAGACAATTTAAACTATCTAGAATGTAACTGTAAAGAAAAGTAGTTCATTTTCTGAAAAGAATTTTTAAAAATTCAATTCAGGTATCACAACAGATTTCATGTCCTATCTCACGTACTTTTCTTTCGACTTACAACTTCAGAGTCCGTGAATTCACATTTTATACAGAACACTGACATACTTGGCTACCTGATTTCCCAGCACATAGCACTTTAGAATAAGAAAATAACAAAGGGACTAGAAACTAGCTCAGTAAAAGCACAAAAGTGACAAAAAAAGAGGAAAAACTACAAAGCAGTTTTAGAAGCCCAAGCAATACAGTTGGAGGTAGAGATAAATAGCCCTTATGTAGCTTAATAGTTCATATTGTGTATTACGACTGTGTTACAGCTGAATATCTGATATTCAAAATACTATGCCTGAGTCAGGAATAAAAGGTTAAATTACTTTTAATAATGTAACTTATTGTTATGACAGCGAAGTACACAAAAGATACTAGATTTTCATCCCAAAACCCTAATACATGGGATTATCATATAATAAATCCTTACATATTTGTTGATTGAAAAAAATGGATGAGTAAATGAATGAATTAATTAATAGTGATTAAAATAAAATCAATTTAGGGATATTAAAGGATATTTAAGAGTAACTGTAAAATTAACTTATTTGGAATACTTCATTCCCTATAGTGCTAGAAATATTGTTATTACAACATATAAAACAACCACAACCATTTAAAGTTCCTTACATCTGTGTCTACAAGTTATTAAACTGCTAAACCTTGGAAAAACTAATTTATTAATCAACAACTGTTGTCTTACAATGTTTTAAAAATGATGTTATAACAACATGGGGATAAGAAAAGATTAAGACACAATCCTTGCCCTTTAGAAGCTCATAATCTAAGGAACAAAGAAAAAACTCAAGACAGACTGACATATGCCATAATAAAGTTATAAAAGGTATTAGAGGAGATCAGATGAGGGAGATGAGTTCTGAGTCTGATGGGTGAAGGAAAGTTTATGAAAAAAAGTAACGTTTCAGATAGGCTCTGGAAGATGAACAGAATTTCACAAGTCAAATTTCTAGGGGCAATCATTACAAATTAAAGAAACAGAGTCCACAAAGTCTAGATGGAAAGAAAAAAATGGATAATATTATTAGTAATAATAGTAAGTTTGGTTCCTATGCAGAAGACTAACAGGTAATAATATCTAGAAAGGTAGTTTAAGGTCAGGTCCAAAAATAAAGAGAACTTTAAATATATGTTACTTCTTTTAATATTCACAGCAATCTTGTAAAGTAGGTATTATTGCCCCTGTGTCAGGAAGATGGCCCCAATGATCCTTCCTCCTAAAATCCATGCCCTTCTGTAACCCCCTTCCTTTGAGTAATTTGATCCTAACTAATATAATACCTCAAAGGTGAGGGGATGTCACTTCTATGATTAGATTACAAAAGATTCTGACTTCATCTTAACAGTAGACTCCCTTGTCGGGCTTTGATGAAACAAGCTGCCATATGGAGAGGCTCACATGGCAAGGAACTGAGAGCAGCCTTCAGATAACCACTGGCTAGGAAATGAGGCCTTCAATGCAATAGCTTGCAAGAAACTAAATCCTGAATATGTGAGCTTAGAAGCATATGCCTCCCCAATCAAGTGTTCTGTGGTGACCTTAGTCCTTGCCAACACCTTGACTGCAGCCTCGTGAGAGACTCTGAAGCACAAGATAGAGCTAAGCCATGCCCAGACTCCTGAACCACAGAAACTGTTAGTTAATAAATGTGTGTTGTTTTAAGCCACTAAGTTTATGGTGATATTTTTTGCACCAATTGATAACTAATACAGCTGCCAATTTACAGGTAAAGAAGTTGAAGCTCATAGTGGCCACATAGCTCGAAAACAGCAGAGCCCAGAGTCATACATAAGACTACCTGACTCTAAAGTCTAAATTCTTTCTATTATATCACGCTTCCATTTTTTTTTTCACGCTGCCATTTTAAGTCACTCTAACTTAAATATACAATAGCAGTTGCATACAACCAGTATCAAAATAGATATTCATAAATGATATGTTAATTAACATGAAATTTTAAGCAACTTGATACACAATAACTGTTTCATCTCAAAATTTCTACTACAATGATTTAGGCAAAACAACAGGCACTATATGTCCTTTCGCAGGCAAAAATCTATAAAGAGATTAAATCACACTGTCATTCAATAACAGCACAGTTGACCCTTGAACAACATGTGAGCCAGGGGTACTGACCTTCTGCAAAAATCTGAATATTACCTACAGTTGGCCCTCTACACACATGGTTTCTCCATAATAGATTCAACCAATCAAGGATAGTGTATTACTGTAGTATTATTATTGAAAAAAATCCTTGTATATGTGGACTTGCAGTTCAAACCAGTGTTGTCAAGGGTCAACGGTAAAGAAAACAATCCAGTTATCTTGATTCCCAACCTACTTATGTACAGTCTCCAGCTCCTTAACAGTTGCTTCATGAACATTTACTCTTCATTTTTTTTTTCAGATCACTTGAGTGTTTTGCATAAAAATGTCTGACATTAAGTGAGTCCCTCATATACTTTAATCTTCCTTTAAAGAGGAATATATAATTAACACATTCGAGTTAATTTCTAGTAGTGGTGACAGATTTGTACTGAATCACATTCATCCTTTTTTCCTATTTTCCTGGGCTCTGAAACTGACAAACTTACAATATAATTACCTGGGTTTAGGGAACAACTCTTTTTTTCCCCTTGAGAAATTTCCTGCTCTTCACAGTTTTTTAATCTCCACTCTTACCATTACTAGCACTGTCCTATAAACGCCCAAGTAAAGTAAGTCAGTAGCCTTGAAAGAAAAGGTAGTATGTAACTACCTGGTCAAAAGTACACTAACATTTGATTTAAGGACCTGCAGTAAAAAGAGCACTGATGCATAATAGAAAGGGCAGGAGCTTTGAAGTTAAACAAACCAGAGCTACAGTCTTGGTTCCACCACTAGCTACAGTATCTGGCACATGGGCACTCAATAAATTTGAGTTTCTTTCTCCTTTCTCACTCCTTCCTTCCTTCCCCACATTTTTCAAGCCTCCAATGCCAGTGAGGAAACTTAACAATAAGTAAACGAGTGGGCTCAAGTTCAACTAAAATCAACAACAATTACCATATCTAACCACTCTTAGTTACCTACACAATAAAAATGAACGGGTGAACCTACTTTCTGATACCTACTGAAGAAGTTAATCTGGACATCATAAACAAATGTGTATAGGTACTAACATATCCAGATATAGTTTCCAAAATTCAGATTGATATTAAAATAGTACATAATTACCCAGAAATCATAATGCATTAACTCCTTACATTGTACAGCAGAAGCATTAAGCTGTGGAAAGCACAAAGGTTTTGAGTCCTGTCTTGACTACAGGTTACTTAACTTTTATAGATGAGATGTTTCCTAGATTACACATGATGTAAAGTGTTCACATACTTCATTTTAATGGTTAAATAAATATTAGTCCCCTTCTCCTTGTTATCTGACTCATCACTTTTCAAAGGCCTTCCTTCAAAAATAGTTTCATGTTCCTCCTTTCCTTAAATGTGGAATGGTTGGATATGATGATGGAATCAATCAACCAGATTGTATTGTCTTTTAGAGCAAACAGTAAAGAATTTAAGTCATGGTAACTGGGCTTACAACTATTTTACATTTGAAAACAGAATCAAAACTTCCATTTTACATTGATTTCACATAGGCGTTTTTCCCTAAGACAAATGCACCAACCAGTAGAGTTAAGGGATCATTTAACAGCTTCCATGGATCAAAGCTACACTAAGTAGAAATAAGATCAGACAACTTGCACTTTAGTGATTCCCTCAGTAGTCTACCCTGATTGAAGGGTACTTAACTTGTCTTTTTCCTCTATCATCTTTACTTCCCACTCAAATGATCTAGGAGTAGCCAAGTAACAATTTCCTTTCATGAACTATCATTATGGAGCTAAAGAACATGTATAACATCCTTCTCGACTTCTTTCATTCATCTTAACTCTGGATATTTCTTTTAAAGCCGACTTCGTCTTCACAGAGGAAGCAACAATACTATGCTTCCTTCAGGTACTCAATTTTTATATGTGAAAATTAACTTTTCATCTCATTTTCCATTTATTCACTCAACAAATATTTATTGTCACCTACCATACTCCAAGGCTTGAAGTACAATAGTTTCCAGATCAGTTATACATTTTGCGAGATTGGTTTCCGAGGAAAGGTGCAGTTAAAGAGACTTAAAACTTACTAACAAGAAAAGCAAATAAGCCAAAAGCAAAAATACAAAATACTATTCTACAAAAATCAAGGCCCAAATTACATATAGTCCCAAACTGTTTTTTTCCAGATGGCAAGTTAAATATGTTATCCGTATTATAACTTCTCTCCTGAAAAACAGAAACACCTTTTTCTCTTGACGTTAGCTCAAAATGTTGATAATCAACTATGCCCTTTGGTAGAACCAAGAGAGCTATCCACTTCTTCCACCTTTTACTCTTCCCCCACCAAATGTTCCAAAGAATGTGCTACTAACTCTCTTAATATGTTAACTCTCTTTATTCTCTCACGGAAGTCACACACAGGGTAAGATTTGGCATAGAGGCCCATCCACTAGTAGTTACTAATGGTTGCCAAGGAAATGAAGAGGAAGTGGTAAGAGTAGACAAGAGTAGGAATTAATCTTACACGTATTGGCCCAGTCATGAAAAATATTAAAGTATTTCAGGTCTTGAGGGTAGAGGTTTTTGCCCTTGAGAATCACAAAAATATTAATACCACAATACAGATTTCATTTGCCGCCATTTGTGAGAAATGAATGAAGTTGATTTGTTTGAAATCAACTTATTTGCCTCTATAGCTATTCCTTAAAAGCCCAAAACACCAATGATCACATATAAACACTAAATTAATATAAACCAGAACTGCAGCTACCACTTTGGTGAAACACAGGAAAACAATTATCTCCAAAATTAATTTTCTCAATTTCCTTTCCACTACACCAGTTTTATGTTACCTTTCTTTCCCTGTCATGAATTTTGAGAGCTATCATTCACACATCTAAGTTTCAGTCTAATCAACATAAGCTAAAAAAGGAAAGGAAAAAAAAAATTTGTCCAAGAAATTTGAACCTAAAGGAATATGTTGGAAATCACACTCCAGTGTGTTTTTAAAAGTTCCAAGCAATAGTTCAGTTTCCCCTTTCCTCCCTCGTTCTGCACACCCTCGCCCACCCACCCCCATCCCACTTCACCCAGACAGAGGGTAACAGTCTGAGCTGCCCTGGTTGAGTTGATCCTAAAGTTAACATTCAGCAGCCCATTTCCAGACAGCAGCGCTAAATCTATTTGGATAAAACGCGTGTGACCCAGACAGTTGGCATTTGGCCCAAACGCGTTGCACCGGCAGCTCAAATAAAAACAAGAGTAAGAAACTCACTCTCTTGTTCCCTCTCAGTGCGCTTTCTCACTCTCTTGCTCTCTTTGCCTCCAGTACAACAAGGAAAGAAATTACCAAAGACAGGAATTGTAGTACACATTATCTGAAGGCAGCTTTCCAATAAACCCTCCAGCACAAACCCCTCCCCAATCTCTGAACTTTGATCCCATATACCATATATACAGACATACCCGATATTCAAGGCTCCGGAGGGTTATGAGTCTAGCACGTCCCAAGTGGCCAAAAGTAAATCAAAAACACACATTTCCATCTCTTTGATTAGCCTATTAAGAGCTTAACATATCTAGAGCATCGGGACTATAGCTAGCACATTAATTCTGCCCTCTGAGCCCAGGCATAAAATATGCACTTGTCTGACTACTTAAGACACTGACTTGAAACTATAAAATGCAGAAGGTTTTTCTTTAAGAAAACTGAAAATCAGATTAAAATACACATCATTATTACTTTCCCGATTACTATTTGGTGATTAAAGACCACAAAAATCATCATCAAGTCATACTTCACAAAACATGTCTATTTGTATAATAAACGTATATTTTTTTGCATCATAAAATATTTGCAAGACCCAGAATTCTCCAACCCCCGACTAGTCTGGAGTTAAAAGATTTCTATCTGTAAAATGAGTTCAGTCAAGCTCACTCATTGCCATTTAAAAAAAAAAAAAAAAAAAAAGAAAAAAAAAAGAAAAAAAAAACCACACAGAAAAAAGTTTCCTACGCGTTATTCGGAAGACAAGCAAAGCACAAGTTTTAATTTAAAAAAAAAAAAAAAAAAGGTTTCATTGAATATTGTGAAGTCTTCCTTACCGTTTTCATCTTCAAATTCTGATAAAAAGTAAGTTTCAAACAATAGAGATTGCACTGGACGACTCACGTACTCCCTCTCCTCTTTTTTTTTTCTGCCCCCCTTTGCAAAGCCACAGCAGTGAGTTAGTTATTCTGCAGCCAGAATAAAACCCTATAGTCTGGCTAACCCGGGTTTTAGAGAACGGACTTTCCGATTTGGCAGAAAAAGAGATGCCTTCAATACATCCAGGCTATCATCCTGAGATGCTGCCTTTGCAAACCCCCTTTCTCTCCCGTACCCCCTCCCTCCAAAAAAAGGGGGGGGGAAGAAAAAAAAGAAAGGAAGGAAGGGAAAAAAAAGACTTATTGGGGGTGGAAGTGGTGCCCTCTCTTCCTGGACAGCTTAGTGCCTTTGCTATGCAAATAACATGTGAAGAGCATCAAAAGGTATCAGGAGAAAAGAAGACAAGAGGAGCAGGAAGGGCAGCAAAGTTTTGTTGAAGTAGCCCTAGATCTCACTACCGGCCCCCAGCCAACTTGAATTGCAGCAGTAGAAAATTTTGGCAGCTTTTCCTCGGAGGCAGAGCACACTGACGTCAGTCTGCAGATGTGCCGGGCTGCGTCGGGTGCGCATGTGTCCTGGGTCGTCACGTGGAGGGGGAGGGGAGGTAGAGGTACAATCGGGGTAACCAACTACCAGCCATTCAGAAGGGTTTAGACAATGTCAACTTTTCCACCCTGTGAATGAGAGAAATTCTGGCCCTTCTAACCTCAATCCCCTTCCCCACTCCGCCTCTTTTCCTCCTCCTCCTCTAACCTCTTTTAGAAATTCTAGCCTGGTTTGTGATTAGTTGTTTCTTGGAAGAGGGAAGGGGGAGGGAGGATGAATGGCTTTAGATGAACTAATGTCACTGTTAAGATCTGTAGTGCCCGTCTCCGTGTATTATTTTTAAAGTCCAAGCAACAATAATGTTAAAAGTTGCACATAAACTGTGTCTTTGAGGAAACTATAGTAAACTTCAATCAGTGTCAGATTTCAAGACTCGGTAGCTACATGTGCGCAAAATGCCTTTGTTTGTTTGTTTGTTTGTTTTCTAATATACCTCAACAAGTAAAATTGCCACCAAAAGGGAAAGTAGACTAAAATAAACTAAGACCAGCATACTTTCCATCTGATTACTGACTTCAGGTTATGCGGGGCTTTAGAAGAAAAAAAAAAAAAGTAGAAGGAGAAGTGTGGGAGGAGGGGGTGCGGGGGAAGAGAGAGAAGCTTGCATTATTTCCAGATGAGGGTGAGACTGGATGGTGTTTTAAAGTGCAACCGGGGAAAGCTACAAGTGGAGCGTATTTTTTTTTAATACAGTATATTGAATGAAACTTCAATGACTGCCCAAATGAAAATAAATCCTAACTCAGACCCCAAGGGTGGGGGGTGGGGCAGGAACCCTGCTACTATCTCAAGATAAACAAACAAAACCTCAAAACTGGTTTTTCAAGCTTCCCAATCCAACCCCCTCCCCCCCAGCTCCATACACACCAGCTGCCAGTCCATACTTTAAGGATAAAACACGGCTACTACGTAGCACTTTCACTTTCATTTGCTGGGAGAAAGCTACTAGCATTAAACTGTGGGGAAATGCCCAAATATGTTTTCCACGTCCTAAGCAAGCAAACAAAGTCTGGCACACAAATCGGAAACAGGAAAAAATGTGAAAATAGCTCAGGACAAATGTTGCCTTTCACTGGTGTAATCTGCTGCATCATTTATCTGCCTCTACGGTTGAGAGTAGGGTAGGGAGAGGTTTAAGAGTTTCCGAGGGGGGGGCGGGGGGAGGGGCTCGGAATTGACGCCTTGAAATTCCAGCAGTTAACGCCAAGTCAATTTCCGATGGCCAGAACCAGAAAGGGGAATTGGACCGGAGGGAAGGGGACAGGGAGGAGGACCTTTCTGAATACCAGCTCTTAAGTTTCAAGCTTCTGTTAACATTATTGCTCATTTGATTTTTTTTTTTTTTCTTCCTACACCGGAGGTAGTAGGTGTAATTCTTCTGGTGAATACATGAATAGTTGGCTAAAAGAAGGCATGAATCAGACTGAGAACATCCAAGAATACAGTTATTTCCATTCTTCTTTGAGGACTGAAAGGGGAAAGCATCTGTCCACAGTCAATAGTCCTCACCTTGACCTTAATCTGAAGTATCTAGCTCAATTCCATTTAAAATCCAACCTGTGGTTGGAATTGACAGTTTTAAATAAAGGTGATTCACATGGAGAAATATGGATATAGATATATAGATATAGATATTTGCATTAAAATACACAAGATGGCTAATCTCATAGCAATAATTGTAAATACTAAAAATAAGGGTGGGCACAGAGCTGGTTTAGCATCAAACCACCCTTTAAATAGTTGTTGAAACTTATCCTTAATTTTTCAAAAACTGGTAGTAGATAGACACAGCCAGCAGAGAAAACTAAAATTAAAGTGTGAGTAGTAATCATCTGTATAAGCTGACTGAAAAGTTTTTACTCTCAACTAAGACAAACTACCTTAGGAAGTAGCAGCATTGTAAAGGAAAGGAGCTTATTCAATGAGAAGTGGACTTCGGCTAATTACTTATTCAAAGAGTGCCATCCTGCGTCTAAACAGAGTAATGAAAAATTTCCAAGAGATTCCTTTTCTCCAAATGACTAAATCAAGAAAAACTATGAGTAAGGGTGAAAAATTATCAGCATGAGAAATGATGAATTCTCAATTTAACTTTGTATGTGTGTATACGTGTGTGAGTGTACATTTTCACTGCATTACAGAAAATTCAAACACATTCAAAAGTAGAAAAATAGTACAATGAATCCCAATGTATTAATTATCCAGTTTAAATAAGTGTCAAACCAGACCAGTTTTTCCCCGTTACTTGTTCCACCCCACTGGATTACCTTAAAGCCAATGTCAGATAACATTTTGTTGCATCCATTAAATATTTACCTGTATTTCTAAAATATAAGGACTAAAATAATAACCACTACTATACCACTATGACTCTTAAAACAATAATTCCTTAATTTTTTCAAATATTAGATTTCCTCAATTGCAAATAAAGGCTTAAAAAAACTATTTTTATTGGAATCAGTATCTATACATTGCATTAGGTTGATCTATCTCTTATGTCTTTAAAAACTTTTTATTGAAGTAGAATATTCATAAAGAAAAGTACATAAATATATAACTTGATGAAAAGTGTTGTGTAATGAATTTTCACAAACAGAACCTGCCCATGTATCCGTCTAACTCAATCTATTGGTTCCTCCTCGTTTTTTATCTTGCAATACAAATGCTATATTAATATCTTGCCATCCTAATATTATATACAGCACTTCCGTTAGCATGGAAGTGTTTTAGTGCCCTACACAGGCATTATTTCTTAGTTGAATTATATGAAACAAATTTAAATCAAACCCTGAATGAATTTAAGTTGCAATAGAAATTCTTTGAAAAAATTTTCCTCCAGCTTTCCTTCTCATTCTCTGTTTAATTAAGAAATGAAGGGGGAGTGGGGGTGGGGGAGGGATGGACTGGGAGTTTGGGGTTTGGCAGATGCAAACTATTACATATAGAATGCATAAACAACCCAGTCATACTGTATAGCACAGGGAACTACATTCAACATCCTTTGATAAACCGTAATGGAAAAGAATAGAAAAAGAGTGTATATAATTAAAGCACTCACCTCTCAGTGGGAGACACCTTGGCTTTAAAAAAAAATTAAAAATAAATATAAAAATTTAAAAATTAAAAAAAGAAATGAAGATTATGGGAAAAGTGGAGGTGAGAGCAAACCCCCTACCTAAAAAAACTTTGCTATCAGTCTTTAGAAATCGAGTTAAATATAAATGAATGGGTCCTTTCAGGAAATCAAAGATGGAATAAATGGAAATATGGGAGAGGAAGGAACTTGTATATATGTATGCCTGCATGCATGTGTGTATTTATTTCAGAGACTGAAAAACAGAAAGGCAGAAGAGACTGAGAGTCAAAGAATAGGGACTGAGGACATTTTACAGGTAAGAATAAACTTCTACCTTACAATTTTTAATATATTAGCATGCACATTAAATTTAATTTTTTTTTAGTTAAAAACCAAGGCATGTCTTAAAATTAGACTGTTCTCTTGTATTTTCAGAAAAAAATAAGATGAAGAATTCTGATTTTATGCTTGTTTGAAATTATTAAATTGGAGCAGGTGACTATCTCTAAAGATGATGAGTTTTGAACTTACCTCCCAGACATTAAAACCAGATTCAATACACAAAATATTTTATTCTTTCAATGAGACTGGATGTGAATTTGATATAGTTAAAATAAATATTTTCTAATCTTTTGAAAGACTATTATAGGGTTTCTTAAGTAATGTGCAAAGGCTCAAAGCATAAAGGAAAAGACTGATAAGTTTAAGTTTATTAAATGAAAATTTTAAAAACATTAAAAAGTGAAAATATAAGCCAGAAAGTGGGAGAAAAATTTGTAACACATATAACTGAATCATAATAAATATCAAGAATATTGAAGGAACTCTCACAAATCTATAAGGGACAGCCCGAAAAAAATAAAAAATAAGAAAATGGCATAAACAGGAGAGTTGCAGGAGAAAAAACCTAATGATGAATAAATGAGAATGAAATGTTCAATGTTGCTAGCAATCACGGAAATGGAAATGTTTCTCTTTCATCAGAGTGGCAAAAATGTTAAAATTTGATAATATCAACTGTTTGGGAGGACTGGGCAAACGGAACGTCTAGTATATTGTTTTTTGGTTTTCTTCCTTTTTTTCTTTTTTATTTATTTATTTATTTTAATTTTTATTTTATACTGGAGTATAGTTGATTAACAATGTTGTGTTAGTTTCAGGTGTACAGCAAAGTGATTCAGTTATACATATACATGTATCTATTCTTTTCCCAAGTTCTTTTCCCATTTAGGTTATTATAGAATATTGAGCAGAGTTCCCTATGCTATACAGTAGGTCCTTGTTGGTTATCTATTTTAAATATAGCAGTGTGTATATGTTAATCCCAAACTCCCAATCTAACCCTCCTCCCCACCCTTCCTCCCTGGTAACTGTAAGTTCATCCTCTAAGTCTGTGAGTCCGTTTCTGTTTTGTAAATAAGTTCATTTGTATCATTTTTTTTTAGATTCTGCATATAAGTGATATCATATGATATTTGTCTTTCTCTGTCTGACTTACTTCACTTAGTTTGATTATCTCCAGGTCCATCCATGTTGCTGCAAATAGCATTATTTCATTCTTTTTAATGGTTGAGTAATATTCCATCGTATATATATACCACATCTTCTTTATCCATTCATCTGTCAATGGACATTTAGGTTGCTTCCATGTCTTGGCTATTGAAAACAGTGCTGCAACGAACATTGGGGGTGCATGTATCCTTTTGAATTATAGTTTTCTTCATATATATGCCCAGGAGTGGGATTGCAGGACCATATGGTAGCTCTGTTTTTAGTTTTTTAAGGAACCTCCATACTGTTCTCCATAGTGGCTGCACCAATTTACATTCCCACCAACAGTGTAGGAGGGTTCCCTTTTCTTGACACTCTCTCCAGGATTTATTGTTTCTAGACTTTTTGATGATGGCCATTCTGACTGGTTTGAGGTGATATCTAATATAGCGTTGATGGAAGTGTAAATTAAGTGCAAACACCACAAAGAACAAATTTGGCAATATCTAATACAGAGGAAGATGTGCATCTTTGACCCAGCTATTTCATTTTTAAATATATAACCTTACAAGATTCTTGCACATGAAAATCCCCATTAATAATTAAGGCAACACTATGTGTAGCAGTGAATAAATGGAAACAACCTAAATGATTATCAATAGGGGACAAAAAACAGCTGTGATCTATCTCTACAATGGAGTATTATTTGGCAGTTAAATGATGAACAAAATCCACACATGTCAACATGGGTAAATTATATAACATTAATTTGAAATGCTGCAGTAGGATACATTATGATTCAAACTGGGATAGGCTGTATATATACGATAATTTATATAAAGTTTTAATTATAAATATTTTTAACACCAAATATATATCTCAAACTTACCAAAGTATGCAGAGGAAGAACATATGGTATCTTGATCATAGTTACCTGGCAGAGAAAGAGAAGAGGATGCAATTAAGGAGGAGCACAAAGTGAGAATCAACTAAATCTATAAAATTTTGTTTGAAAAACAGAACAACCTGAATTATTATCATAAAATGTTAACACCTGCTAGTGCTTCCCTGGTGGCTCAGTGGTTGGGAATCCGCCTGCCAATGCAGGAGACACGGGTTTGAGCCCTCGTCTGGGGGGATCCCGCATGCCGCGGAGCAACTAAGCCCGTGTGCCACAACTGCTGAGCCTGTGCTCTAGAGCCTGCAAGCCACAACTACTGAGCCTGCGTGCCACAACTACTGAAGCCCACACTCCTAAATCCCGTGCTCTGCAACAAGAGAAGCCACTGCAATGAGAAGCCTGCATACCACAACGAAGAGTAGGCCCCGCTTGCCACAACTAGAGAAAGCACACGCGCAGCAATGAAGACCCAATGCAGCCAAAAATGAATGAAGAAAGAAAGGAAGGGAGGGAGGGAGGGAGGGAGGGAGGGAGAGAGTGAGAGAGAGAGAGAGAGATAGGGAGAGAGAGGGAGAGAGAGAGAGGGAGAGAGAGAGAGGGAGGGAGGGAGAGAGAGCGAGAGAGAGAGAAAGAAAGAAAGAAAGAAAGAAAAAAAGAAAGAAAGAAAGAAAGAAAGAAAGAAAGAAAGAAAGAAAGAAAGAAAGAAAGAAAGAAAGAAAGAAAGAAAGAAAGAAAGAAAGAAAGAAAGAAAGAAAGAAAAAGAAAGAAAGAAAGAAAGAGAGGATATCACTGAGCTAACAGCAAAGACCATATGCCAATAGCCATTGCCTACTCTTTAGCATTGTGTGAAGGGCAAAGAAGTATAAAAATAAAAGGCAAGGTTCCTTCCCCCAATAAAGTTAACTGCAATACTGCAGTTACTGCAAACTGCAATAAGTTACATAATTTAGTGACATATATTGTAAGTACTATGTGTACTATGTATATTGTAAGTATATTGTAAGTACTTAATTATGTCATAATTAAGTGACATATATTGTAAGTTCAAATAATAGAGAACTCAGTGAAGTCCAAATAATGATTTTTCGGACATCCATGTTGAGAAATCTTGTGGTCAATTTTGTAGTGCTTACCTGATCTCCCAACAACATTCAATTCAGTTGATCACTCCCAACCTCTGGAAATCCAGTGCCCAATGTGATGGTATTAGGAGCTAGGGCTTTTGGGAGGTGCTTAGGTCATGAGGGTAAAACCCTCATAAAAGGGATGAGTGTTCTTATAAAACAGACCATACAGAGATCCCTCAGCCCTTCCACCATATGAGAACATAGCAAGAAGTCACTGCCTGTGAGCTAGGAAGAAGACCCTCACCTGACCATGCTGGCACCTTGATCTCAGACTTCCACCCTCCAGAATGG
This sequence comes from Eubalaena glacialis, assembly GCF_028564815.1. NCBI lineage: Eukaryota > Metazoa > Chordata > Mammalia > Artiodactyla > Balaenidae > Eubalaena > Eubalaena glacialis. The sequence goes on from NC_083719.1 coordinate 52,118,431, forward strand.
TGAGAAAGAAATGTCTTGTTTATAAGTTACCCAATTTGTGGTGTTTTCTTAAGGCAGCCAGAACGAACTAAGAAGCTCTTTCTCCTTGCTTTTAAAAACATTTTCAAGATACTCATTCTCAAAAAAAAAAAGATATTTATTCTCTACTATGAAGCGTCTCTTAAGTCTTTTTACCAATGTAATTTTTAATTGGGATGAATGTCTTCTATTTGTTGATTTTGGGGCACTCTTTATATATCTCAGATTAGAGTTCTTTGTTGGTTATAGATACTGTAAACAATTTCTCCCATTTTATGGGTTGCCTTCCAACTCTCTCTCAAGGTGTTTTCCTTTTTTATAGACAGAAATTCCGAATTTTAATATAATCTATTTCAATTCTTGTTCTTTTATGTTTAGAGCTCTTTATATTCTCTTAAAGAAATTTTTTGTCTACTTGCTATACATTTTTTTCTTACAAAAAAGCAAAAGTCATTGGTTTCTTTATAGTGTGCAATGGTCCTGAAGCAAAAACAACCCTTTGCTCTGCTGCCATTAACAGTAAGAACGCATATCATGCTCCACAGTCAAAACAAACACTTTATACCCTAAGATAAGCCAAATTTAAGAGGGAAATCCTATCTCATCTCCAAAACACCTTGAATATTTCCCCCAAATTAACTTCCTACCAAATTTTTATTCCTTACTTCCGCAATACTGATGCCTAAAGATACATGCATATGATGATGTAAAAAAATTGCTATTTTTTCCCATTATGAACAGGCTAATACAAACTTGGTAACCCTGTAGGGATTTTTCCTTTAAACACAGGTTGTATTTTTTAATTTAAATAGCCAGATATTTTGAAGTATGATATCTTCGCAACATCTTTTCCAGAAACACTTTTTCTTTCTAAATGTCTTCCTTTCGTAACTGACATTAAATAAATTGACATGTCCATGACTGTTTATGCCCCACCATCCTCCTAGATTAACTTTTCTTCTTATTGAAGTATGTCTGCTAACAGTTCTTTCAGGGAGAGTATGTTGTGGGAAAGGTTTTTAGTTTTTATTTGTCAGAAAATTTATTTTGTCTTCATTCTTGAATAATAGTTTAGCTGGTTACAGAATTTTAGGTTGATGGTCTTTCTTTTCCCTCAGCACCAACATTTGTTTTTGCAGGTGAACAATATAATTGCTATTTCCGTCTTGGTAAACTATCTTTTCTCTTTAGTATCTTTGAAAATTCTTTCTTCTTGATATTTTACAGCTTCACTAAACCATTTGATGGTGTGGTTTATCCTACACAGTATTCAGTGTGCATGTTTTTCTGAGGCTTTTGGTTGCTCTGCAGAAAAATTTTCAGCTATTATCTATTCAAATATTGCTTATCTATCATTCCTGCTGTTCTTTTCATCAGGAACTTCTATGTTGGTGAAGTGCCTCAATTTGTTCTCTATCTCTTTTGTCCGCTCTTCATAATTTTTTTCTCTTTATTTTTCTGGATGAATTCTTCAAATTATCTTTCAATTCATTAATTCAGTCTTTATCCAGTCAAGAGTTTATCCTACTTGTAGAATTTGTATTTAAATTATTATATTTAATCAGATATGGGATTTATAATTAATTCCTTTTCGTAACCAACTGTTGTTTCATTTGTTCCTATTTTTGTGTTACAATGACTAGCCCTTTTTAAATGGAAGAAATTTATTTCTTCCAGCAACCTCAAAATACACATTTTAAAGTCTTTGTCAGACTGTTCCATAAAATTAATTTCAGCGAGAGTGAAAGTTCCATTTAATGGTTTGGTGGAATGTTGCTACCAGATAGAATGTCTTCAGTTTCAAGAAACATGAAAAACCTGTCTCAGTTGACTAAACCAGAAGGAAAATTTATTATCTTGTAAATCATGCTCCCCAGTATGGCAGCTCTAGGGTCAATTAATTCCCCAGTTCAATAACGTTATGATTTGTTCTTTTTTGAGATTCTGCCATACTAAATATGCCAGATTTGTCCATGGCAGCTCTCCTAATGATTACAGAATGGCTAAAGAGTTACAGATGTTTCATGCAGACCCAATAACATTCACCAGAACAAGAGAAGCCATCACTTCCTGAGAATTTTTTTAATCAGTAAGAAAAATCTTTCCCAAAATTCCTTAGTTCCCATATACCCCCTCTCCCCTTGCCTATAGTTTCCACTATCATTAACATCTTGTATTTGTGTTACACTTGTTACAACTGATGAACTAATACTGATACATTATTATTAACTAAAGTCCATAGTTTACATTAAGATTCATTCTTTGTATTGTATAGTTCTATGGATTTTGACAAATGCATAATGTTATGTATCCACCATTACAGTATCATAAAGAATAGTTTCACTGCCCTAAAAATCCCCTGTACTCCACCTATTCATCCCACCCTTCCCTGCCCTCCCCCCTACAAATCCTCCAAAACCACAACCTCTGGCAACCACTTGATTTTTTAACTGTCTCCATACTTTTGTCTTTTCCAGAATATCATACAGCTGGAATCATACAGTATGTAGCCTTTTCAGATTGGCTTCTTTCACTTAGGAATATGTATTAATGTTTCCTCTGTTTTTTCGTGGCTTGATAGCTCATTTCTTTTCATGTCTGAATAAACCATTGTATGGATGTCCCATGATTTGTCCATTCACTTATTGAAGAACATCTGGATTGCTTCCAATTTTTGGCAATTATGAAAAAGGCTGCTATACACATTGGTGTGCAGGATTTTGTGTGAACGTAAGTTTTCAACTCATTTGGGTAAATACCAAGAAGTACAATTTGTGGGTTGTATAGTAAGAGTATGCTTAGAATATACTTTTTTTCCAAAGTGACTGTATCATTTTGCATTCCCACCAGCTATCAATGAAAGTTCCTGTTGCTCCACATTCTCCTCAGCATTTGATGTTGTTAATGTTCTGAGTTTTGGTCATTTTGATAGGTGTGTAGTGGCATCTCACTGTTGTTTAATTTGCATTTCCCTGATGACACACAATGTGGAGATCTTTTCACCTGCTTATTTGCCATCTGTTTATCTTGTTTGGTGAGGTGTCAGTGTAGACATTTTGCCCTCTTTTTAATTGGGATGTTTGTTGTCTCATTGTTGAGTTTTAAGAGTTCTTTGTATATTTTGGTGAGTTCTGTGTTATCTTTTTCAGATATGTGTTTTGCAAACATTTTCTCCCAATCTGTGGCTTATATTTTTCATTCTACCAGTGTCTTTAACAGAGCATAATGTTTTAATTTTAATAAAATCCAACTTATCAATTTTTTCTTTCATGGATTGTGCTTTTGGTGTTTTATCTAAAAAGTCTTCACCAAACTCAAGGTCAGACTAGATTTTCTCTTATGTTATTTTCTAGAAGTTTTATAGTTGTGCATTTTACATTTAGGTCTATGATCCATTTTTAGTTAATTTTTGTTAAAGGTATAATGTCAGTATTATCAGTGACCAGTTTTTCTTTCTTTTTTTGCAAGTGCATGTACAGTTGTTCTACCACCATTTGTTGAAAAAGACTAAGCTTTCTCCATTGGGTTGCTTGCCTTTCCTCTTTGTCAAAGATCAGTTGACCATATTTGTATGGGTCTACTTCTGAGCTCTCTATTCTGTTCCAGTGATCTATTGTCTGATTTTTCACCAATTTCACAGTATCGGTTACTATAGCTTTATAGTGAGTCTTAAGGTTGCTGTCAGTCCTTCCACTTTGTTCTTCTTCAATATTATGGCAGCTATTCTGGGTCTTTTGTCCTTCCATATAAATTTAGAATCAATTTGTTGATTTCCATAAAGTAACTTGCTGGGATTTTGATTGGGATTACATTAGACCTATAAATCAATTTGGAAAAGAATTGAGACTTTTAACAATATGGAGTTTCACTACCCATAAACATGGAATATGTTTCCATTTATTAAGATCTTCTTTGATTTCTTTTATAACTTTGGTAGGTTTCCTCATATAAGTCTTATACATAATTTTGATGTTAATGTAATAATGTTTCAAATTTCAGGTATATAGGTAACAAATGACTTTACTATGCTAACTTTGTATCCTGCAACCTTGCTATAATTGGTCTTGAGTTCCAAGAGATTTTTTGTTGGTTCTTGGGATGTTTTTTTGTCTTGCTGCATTAGGTGGAACTTCCAGTACAATGCTGACTAGCACTGGTGAGAGGAGACATTCTTGCCTTGTTCCTGATCTTAGAGGGAAAGCATCTAGTTTCCCACAATTAAGTATGTTAGCTGTAAGTTTTCTGAATTTTTTTTTTTTTAAAGAATAAGTAATAATGCATCAGATTGTAGATGTTCTTTATTAAGCTAAGGAAGTTCCTTTCTATTGCTAGCTTGCTGAGAGTTTTCATCATGAATGTGTTACCTGATTTTGTCATATAGCTTTTTTGTAATCTATTGCTATGGTCATATGATTTTTCTATTTTAGTCTGATGATATGATGGATTTCATTAATTGATCTTTGAATGCTGAACCAGTTTTGGATATTTGGAATAAATACCACTTGGCTGTTATGCATAATTTTTTGTACTATATTGTTGAATTTGATTATTTTGTTGAGGATGTTTGTACCTATGTTCATGAAAGGTATCTGTTTGTAGTTTTCCTTTCTTGCAATGTCTTTGTCCGGTTTTGGTATTAGGGTAATGTAATGTTTTTGTCTGGTTTTGGTATTAGGATAATGCTGGCCTCATAGAATGAATTAACTTCTATTTTTTGGAACACAGAATTGTCATCATTTTCTTCTCAAATTCACCAGTGAAACCATTGGGCCTGATGTCTTCTGTTTTGAAAGCTTATTAATTATTGATTCGATTTCTTTAATATATAGGCTTATGCAAAGTAGCTATTTTTCCGTGTGTGAGTTTTAGTAGATTGTGTCTTTCACAGAATTGGTCCATTTCATCTAAGTTATAACATTTGTGGGCACAGAGTTATTCAAAATATTCTTTTTTTAAAAAATTTATTGTATTTATTTATTTTTGGCTGCATTGCTGTGCGTGGGCTTTCTCTAGTTGTGGCGAGCGGGGGCTACTCTTCATTGCGGTGCGCAGGCTTCTCATTGCAGTGGCTTCTCCTGTTGCGGAGCATGGGCTCTAGGTGTGCGGGCTTCAGTAGTTGTGGCACACGGGCTTAGCTGTTCCGTGGCATGTGGGATCTTCCCAGACCAGGGATCGAACCCATGTCCCCTGCATTGGCAGGCAGATTCTTAACCACTGCACCACCAGGGAAGCCCCCAAAATATTCTTTTATTACCCTCAGTGTTCCTGGGATCTGTAGTGATGGCCCCCACATATAGGTTCTCAAAACTTGAAACATTTTCTCCAGCATACTCAAAACCAAAAAAAAAACCTTCAAGGGCTGTAAGCTTAGATGGAGTACAAATCAAGACTAATTCTGCTATAATTTACTTTGTTTATGATTGAGATGAAAAGTGGGCAAAAAATCATGCTATGTTAGAAGGCTGGGTTAACAAATTAAAAAGTAGGATGCAATCATCACAGTTTTCTTTAAAACTTTACACAAGATGCTACGGTAAAAAGATCCAAACCAATAGATGTATGTAAAATCAAGACTTGCCAAATAAATCATCAAGTTGTTTATTGCCTTTATCTATTTCTTTCTGTAATTTGCAACACAGAGAAGTTCACAGACAACAGTATTATCTGCTCTTGTCAGATAGAATTATTGTCAGACTTATACTGCTAGCACCATTTTTCCTTTCTCCAGTAACTTTGAGGAATAATAGTTTGCTCAATCCTTTGACTCCCAACTAGAGTATTCTAGGAAGATACTTTTGTATGTCATCTTCCCATAAAAGAACTTACACATTTTCTAAAATATAACAGTATTTGTATTTTCTGTAAAAAGAACATGGTATACTTGGAATAGTTTTTGCCTACTTTAAAAAAGATGAAGTATTTAAGGTAAACAAGAAACTTGGACACTATAATGCAGTAGAAAGCATTTTCAAAAATAAAAGTATACACTAAGTCGTCTTAGAAAACTAATGATACAAAAAGTATTTGGAATTCTCTAGTTTAGCTTATATGTAGTTCTATAATATCATCATTTATCTACCTATGAAAAAGTCTATTTAGTTTATTAAAATATCATGCCACATCCCCAAAAAAGCTAGAGAGTTTTAAATGAGAATTTTATTTACAGAAAAGTCACAGAGGATTAACGAAATTTTATGAACACAGTATTGTTAGTAATAATTAACAGAATCAAGAATGATTTAATATATATTATCACTTGTAATATAATACACATTAAAATATAGTTTTCATGCTACCTTTATCCATTAGTTTTTTTAACATTCCAATTTTTAACAAATCTAGAAATATGGCAGTATACATGGAACAGATTTACTAAATACTTTTAAATTATGCTTCCTTCTACATTAAGATACTAAGTCAATTTTTAAACCTCCTGCAAATTAAATGGCCTTTCCATTACAATTTGTAAATTTAAAGGATGTAAGCACCAAATGGAAATCAAAATGCATAAAAGAAACTGTCATAAATTTTAAAAGAAAAATATTACATTATCAATATCATAAATTAACAACGAATTTTCCAAGGAATATTGCAGAAGTAAGGTATATTTAAAGTTTTGTAATGATTAAGTCTAGAATATTTTTCACTTGCATTCTTGTCCACCCAGTTGAAAATACCAAAGCAATGACTGACTGCGAAAGGACCATTTTTAAATGAATAGTGGATGGCAGCATGAGTCATTTTAAGCACAAAAGGAAGATGGACTATGTGCTTTGATTTGCAAATAATGTTCCTTATCCAAGTAATTCTCAGTGTTTCCATTATCCTTGAATGACAAGATTCTTTAAGTACTGTGTGAAAAAAAGACCATCTTTTTACTGATGGAAGGCTTCTAATCTTATTCGGGTTGGATCTTCTGGATGTCTCAAGGCAATTCCATTACGCAGAAGCAGCTCAATATAAGGTGGCCAAAAAGAATCACTAATTTTGACATATGGGTCATGTGGAACATCAAATAATCTATTTAAAAGAATCTAGAAAAAAAATCATTCAAAATATACCTTACTTGGAAAAAAATTGATACAGCTATAATAAAACATTAATGAAGTTTCTTACCAAAGAATGTTAATGTCTTTTCTCTTTGAGTAATTGTTTATATCATAATTTCTATGTATTAACTTAAATAGTTGATTTTCTTTTTTTAAAAAACAAATATTAGTGAATGGAAATAGCTTTAAAATGAATCTTTGCACCTTAACTTTTAAAATTCCTAAAAACTAGTTAAAAGGCACTTACAATTCTCCCACTTCTCTTAGGATTAATAACTTGTTTATGTTACAAGATTGGTTATAACCATATCTTATAAATAAAAATAAAAAACTTAAATACTCACAAAGTTCAAAAACAGCATACATGTCTTAATATTTGGGGGAAAGAGAAATCACCAATGCTACTCTTCCCCAAAAAAACACCTATTCATCTGATAAATCTTTGAAACAACAATTCTATCATCATCATTTCCTTCAAATTATCTTAAACATCTTTGATTTCTTCACTAAGGATATTGAGGGGTTACAACCACAAATTGGGACATTTTGAGTATCTGCAGTAAATTATATAAGACTAACATTTCCCGAACTACATTCCATGGAATTGGTCTCCCTAAGGATGCTCTTAGTATGGAGAAACAGGGTTCTATGGTTATATAAGCTGGAGAAAGACTGCCAATGTGCACTCAGAATCACCTGTATATCCCAGATCCACTGGCATTAAAAAAGTTTTTTTAAGAAACACACATTTAAAATTCTTTAAACACTAATGTTCTATGAAACATACTGAAAAATGCTAAATATGTATCAATTATTACTCTACCTCCTCAGCTCCCACACAGTGCCTTCACAAATTACAAAACCAGAATCCAGAAGGGTTAAAAGATTCCTCAAGGGGCACATAATTAGTAATAGATCATGGATTAGACTCCATATCTCTGAATTGCCAAGCCAAAGCTTTAATTTAAATATATTATATTAAGAAACACAGAAAAGGAAAAATACAATTTATACAAATATAAAGTGCCATAGAAATAAAATTAAAACTATAAAGCTCTCATCTCAATCACATTTCATAATAATATCATTTCAATTCTTTTTTTTTTTTAATCTCAATTCTTGAAATAATTTCATCTGTCATTAACTTTAGCTATTTCTTTCTTTTTTTTTTTTTTAGCTGCAACATGTGGCTTGTGGGATCTCAGTTCCTCAACCAGGGATTGAATGTGGACTGTGGCAGTGAAAGCTCGGAATCATAACCACCAGGCCACCAGGGAACTCCCTAACTTTAGCTACTTCAGAACCACATCCTGGAGAAAAAAGCTCTTGGCCTCATTTCTTTTAGGTATGATAATAAAATAATTAAATATTATTCCCATTTTAGAGCAACTGCTTATTTTAATATAATTTAAAATTTTACTTTTCATTTCTAACTTCAATTATATTAATCAAAATTCTAGTAGATGCCAGAAATAATTAAATGCTAAAAATTCTACTTTAACATGAACATGTATATTGGTTTATTCTTCACTGAACTGCAGTTTAAATTCTGTTTACATTTATTATTGATAATACAAGCCTTGGAGACAAAAATAGTTTCTAAATCTAAGTTTTACATGGTATCCCATAGTGCACTATTCAAAAATTACACATGTATTTCCCAGTTAACAACTGTCAATATTTGCCACATATATAACAACTTTTATTAAAAAAAAGTCAAGTCGTCCACGAGAAACAGTAGTTTCGGTATAAACTGTAGTAAATAGGAATATGTTAAAAGATTCAAATCACAATCTAAAAAATAATTGTATTTTGCTTTTCAAAGTAATAATATTCTATATTAAGATATCCTGAGGCACCAAAACCATTTAGCTAGATAAATAGAGACTTTAGCATCCAATGCATAAAATTACAATGTGAAACAAGTTTTCTAAAATCACTTTATTCTAAACTTACCAATGACTTTAAAAAGCCACATTAATTGTTAAATAGCTCTTCACAGACTACCTTCCTCTCCACCCAATCTGCAATAGGTCATCATATCAAGATTTAAGTATTTAATATAGTTGGTAATTTGGCTGAAGTTCAAAAACTTCTTTTTTTAAAAGGTCAAAGATATTTGTAAAAAAAATAAAAAGCAAATGTCAGGCAGAAAAAGGTGTAATGAGTCCTTACATTATGAAAAAAGAAGCTGATGTTATTTAAGGAAAATCTGTGAATGAAGTTCTGCAACTTTGTGGAAAGAATCCTTAAACTCAATTGTATATTTTAGATAGAATACAGACTGGCCAACTAAAGATTACATCAATGTAACAGCATAGGCTTTCACTGTGTAGATACTAAACAACATCATAAAAATTTTCTTAAAGTAATAATCGGGAACACGATTAAAAGTAAGACTTTAGTTTCATCTTCTAAAAAATAATATTCTTTCTTACTACATAGAAAATAGAAACTAATTTTATACTAAGATAAATTAATATATATAATAAAGTTTGCTGTATACCTTAAGAACTAAAGCAGCATTTTTTTCTTTTTCAAGCCTATGTATAATTGTACACAAATCACTAATGAAGAGATATCTTCAAGACAAAACAACTACACAAAACACTTACCTCTAACATTTCATGCAGTGTTATCAGCTGTGCAGTTGATTCTTGAATGTTTTTCTTTGAGAGAAGTGTGAATAACAAAGAATTAACATTTCAATTCTAATGGCAGAATATTACACTGTATTTATTACAAAATTTCAAAACTTAATATTCCTCAATTGCAGCAGAACAAGATATACTAAAACCAAACATTTATAATGAGATGATTTAAAAAGAATTCTGAAAGAAAACAACCTGCTGTACTAAACAGTAAGGTTCCTAAAAATAGTTGAAACAACCTCTAAGACAGGGAAATCTTTTGCAATTACTAGAAGATACAATTCAGAGTATCCACCTATCTATCTATCTATCTATCTATCTATCTATCTATCTATCTATAAATACATAATGGATAAATTATATTACACATATTATATATATTCACATAAATGAAAATCTAATGTTTGAACCTTCCCAATCAAAATATCCCAAACAAATGACATTCCAGACTGTATTGATACAGCTTCGGGACAGGAAACTTGCTTCCCAGGGAGGTTTGTTCATCTTTCTATAGTTCTTGACAGTTCCCAATATTAACTCAACTCACCAGTTCTTTTTTTCTTGGAATGACAGAGAATAAATCTCATTCCAATTCCACCCTAGAGTTCTCAAATATCTAAAGACAGCTAGTATGAGCTCCCTGCCTTCTCCATATCAATCATCATGGGTTTCTTCAATTATTTCTCATAGACTTGCAGCCTCTCAAGAGCATGGTTGTTCTCTAGTTGTGCTCTAATTTACCTTTTTTAAAAAATCCAGTCTCCACAATGATATAGCTGTGATTAGAAAACCGAAGATGAAATGGAAGACTCACTTCCATACATGTAGAAGCTGGAATTCTATTCAATAAGTTTAAGATTGCATTAGCTTTTGGACATCTATTCTGCCCTGCTGACCTCTATCTGAGAAAACTATCATCTAAAGTGCTGAAGTTTCCTTCATTGTATATAGCTAAGATATGTCTCCTTCGTTCTTCAATGTTTTAAACTCAAGAAAGATATTCTAAGTACCTCCACTAAATATCGTCCTATTTTATTTGGACCGTCCTATTTTATCTTGGCCAGTTAAAAAATACAGTTCTAATTCTGTCATTCAATAAATTTACTATCTAGTCCTCTCTCAATTTCATATCATTTGTAAACTTTGATGACTATGTCCTCTACCTCTTTATCCAAATTACTGTTAAAAATGTTCCATAGGATAAGGTTCTAAGGGAAATCTTCTAGGATAATACTAAATCTAATCAGCAGCTTTTGAGTTCAGACATTCAATTAACTACAAGGTCTCCTACTATTGTGACATCTAGTACTTTCCTGACAATAGTCAAAGATTAGCATGGAGTCCTCCTAAGATTTTATAGAAATACAAATATATTAAAGAAATAAGCAGCAAGGCACAGATTAAAATATAAAGGTTTGAGACAATCAAAGAAAATGCAGAAGAAAAATATAATGAAAGAAAACAAAGAAAAAAAATGTTTCAACATAAGGATATGATAAACAATGTAAAATATTATAAAATAAAATTGCCATGAAATGCAATGTGACCTAAATCTGCCCCTGGAAACAATACATCATCTTCAAAGCAAAACTGATATTGAATGATCAACATTGTGACATATCCCTGTTAAGTTACTGAAGTTCAGAGATAAAGAATCCTTCAGGCAAATAGTCAGAAGCAGCAAGACATCTACAGGCTGGCCTCAGACTTCTCCACAGTACATTCAATCTGAGAAGAATGGAGAAACCCCTTACCAAGTCTTGTGACTTTTAAAATCTCTGCCTAAGATAAGCCTTTAAGTATACAGCAAAGTATGTTCAGCATTTAAGAATTCAAAAAATAAAACACCCAGGAATTCTTCTTGAACAAATTACTTGTCAAACAAACCCATCATATCAAACAATGGATTAAACTTAAAAACTCAAAAATGAATGGTAAAAGATGATAAGGATTGAATCCAACATAATGTACAATAAAGACTAAATGTATACATGAATGATGGTATCAGAACAGAATATAAATGCAATGAAACTACCAAAGTTAAAATAAATAACACAATTTATTTATTTTAAATAAAACTCTGATGGCACCTTGATCTTGGACTTTTGGCCTCCAAAACTATGACAAAATAAATTTATTTTGTTTAAGCCACCTGTTCTTTGGTATTTTGTTATGGCAGCTTGAGCCCACTGATACATCCATTATTATTGCTTGACAGAGAGAGAGAGAGAGGGGGAGAGAAAGTAACCTATCAGTTTGTAATATGTATCAACAGTTCATATACTTCATTTAAAAAAAGTGAGCTTATTCAATATGACTTAAACTCATGGTGGCTTCTGGTAATCAATGCTTTCGTTTAGGAATGTCTCAAACCTCTGGTTCTATTAGTGGAGAACCTTAATAGGTTAAAAAAAAAAAAAGTTGAAAAAAAGAGAGACTGGAATCAGAAAATAAATCATTGAGTTATTTTAAGATTATGATCATTAAGAGGTAAGGGATCATGAATTTACTGAAATCGTTAACAGAAGGCCATCAACAATTTCAGAAATGACTAAGGGGCGTAAATAACAATGGATAGAATGGGAGAAATTGTCCATAACAAATGTAAAGCCTACTGATAATTACAAAGAAGACAGGGAAGAATAAATAAACACAGATTATAAGAAAACAAACAAAACTTTTTTCTCCTTTTCCTAGTATGCTCACAGTCATTCAAGAAATATGAACTCAGAAGGTACTACAATAGGTATGCAAGACAGTACAGACACAAAGATGAATTAAACAAACCAAGGAGCTCACAGACCGTGGTGGGTCAACAGAGAAAGAGACATAAATGATTACTACAAAATCATGTAATAAATGCTAATAAAATGACACCAAAACTTCATTCAATGTATCACACAAAAGATGATGTTTGAGTTGCTTTAAGAAAGAATTTACTATTTTCACCAGATAGGAATTGTTTTGTAACCAGAGGGAATAGAATGTATAAGGCACAAAAAAGTGACAGGTCATTGCATACCTGCTGGAACTGTAGTACTATGGTTGAATGGACTCATGCAAGAGATGGATAAAGAATGGCTGAAAAGGAGGCTAAAGAGATAGACAAAGTCCAGAATATAAATTCATTCCTCTAAGGAGTTTATAGACTTATCCCAGAGGGAGGCATCAAAAGTTTTATGTTGAAAAATGATTAAAATATGTATATTTTAAAATACATGATTAAATAAATTGTTAAATATGTATATTTTTAGAAAGATTGTTCTGGTCCCAGTTTCAATGCCTATTCCACTTCCACAAGTTCTATTTATTTATACCTATACTATTTTTAAAAAAGGAATTAAAGTGCTTGTTCCCAACCTTCTGTCACTCAATGAAATATTTATTTGCTTTTGTGAAAAAGGTTTATTCCATCATAACTATTATTAAAATAGTCAATAACTTACCTTAACTACAGGTATCTTCTGATTTTAAAAGTTACATATGTTTATCATAGAAAATTTGAAAAACAATGAAAACAAAAACAAAAACAAATCCTACCTACAATCTTAGCCCCAGGCATAAGCACTATTACATTCTTTGGTACAAATTAGACTCACACAATTTAATCATCTGTGTTTTATCTTCTAACAATCAATAATTTGTGAGATTTCATAAACTCCTTTGATAGTGTTTAATACATTATTTTTAAAAGCTGCATTTTTCCATCAATATGAATACAATGTAAAAAAATGTATTTAATCTTATTAAATAACTAGGTTGCTTCTAATTTTTCATTAAGTATTATAATGTGACGATGGAATATTTCTTGCATGTACCTATTTGTGTATGTCTTTGAAGTGTATATTAAACATAAAAATTTATCAGAAAATTTACCTTTGAACCTCTCTAAAACAATTTCATATGTGAATATCTACATGAATGTCTTCTCTAAAACTTACCTTTTTCTTTTTAACATTTCTATCAGGCAGAGGAAAATGGTCTTCTAGAAACTCACCCAAGGTAACCAAGAGTTTCTCCTTATATTCTTTTATATCACGCATTTTCGTTTTCAGCTCATTAAAGAGTCTAAAAGATTTTTTTTTAAATTTAAGAGAATTAATTTGCTGATAAAATACTTAAGTATATATAACTGGTTACTCATAAAATTAATCAAAAACTTTGTTCAAACGTCATTGCTCAAAATAACTAGCTTTATGAGATAAATAGTCTCTATTTAACATGTAGGAAAACTAAAAGTCAAATTATTCATAAAAGATTAGGTAACATAACAATCGGCAAAAGTCAGGGTAAGACTCACAATTTCTGGTAAAATTTACCTTCTTTTCATCTATGTATTTCATGTAACATAAAAAAGGAAATAATTTCTCCTATTATGAAAACCTAGAACACAAAATCAATAATACCTTGATTCAGAAAATGTCACAACCTGCTGTTTCAAATCATTGTGTAGTACATTAAGAGATTCCAATATCTGTTGCTGTTCATCCAACCATTTTTGCTCCCTTTAAACATGGAAAAACAAAACAGTATTCAAATAAAACATTAATGCCAATTCAATATATATCAATGATTAATAGTAATTATAAATATACCTTTCTAAGTCTTCCTTTAACTTTTCATTCTTTGACTGAATAGTAGATAGTGCCAATTCAAGATCATGTCTCAATTTTTGGAACTAGAACAAAATAATTAAAATTAATTGCTTAGTCTTTACTCCTGTAAATAGTGATATTTCTGAATGAGAGTGAAATTTACATACTAGGCTATACATTCAGAAATCAACAGCAAAAAAAAGCCTAGCAAAAAATCTTTGAAAGGGAAATTATACAGCAGGTACTAAGTTCTTTGTAATATTTCATTGTTAAATTAAAAAATATAAGGGGTTTTGAGCAATAATTTTTAATTTCATACTGAAAGGCAATTTAATGGTGAATTTTCAGTAACCAGGCAGATTAGGTCTCTTTTCTAAGGAGACTATACAAAACAGACACAAATGAATATCACTCATTCAACAAATATTTATTGATCAGTTGTTGACCACCAGGCATTGATGAAGGAGTCAGGGATGCAAAGATGAACAGAACAAAGAGGCGAATCCAAACAAAGAAACAAACTTGTAACTCCAGAGAGGGATAAATACCATAAAGTAAAAATAGGTCAAAACGAGAGTATAGAAATGAGGAGCAGGGATGGCTCTTTTAGGTAGGTAGTATGACATGGAAAGACCTTTCTGATCAGGTTAACTAACAGTTTAGCAACAGAGAAAGACAGCAAAAGATAAGCCATGTCACCATCTAGCAAAAGAATGTTCTAGGCAAAGGGAATTTTAAGTACAAAGGCCCTGAGGCAGAAGTATGAGGTATCTGAGGAACATATAAGAAGACTGTGTGGCTATAGGGGATTACAATAAACTAAACTTTTTCTAGTATCCTTTTGTTTCTAGAACACATTAGCTAGTGTTCCATTCTCCTGATATTAAGGGTATCCATTAGCTTCTTATAAATCTAAATCAGTAATAATATAAAATTGTATATTATAAACCTTAGAGCAACCATGAAAAAAAAATGAAGAGATATACCTAATAAGCTAATAATGTAAATAAAATGCATTTATTTTGAAAAATACACAATTAATCCAGGAAAGTGGGAAGAGAGGAGAATAGGAACAGAGAAAATATAGGACAAATACGAAAGAAAAATCAAGTATGTACATTTTAATGCAACCATAATGATATTACATTAAATATGATCCAATAATGGAATTAAGTTAATAATCAAGTTATTTGTAGTGAGGTGGATACACCTAGAGTCTGTCATACAGAGTGAAGTAAGTCGGAAAGAGAAAAACTAATACCGTACGCTAACGCATATGTATAGAATCTAGAAAAATGATGAACCTAGGGGCAGGGCAGGAATAAAGATGCAGACATTGAGAACGGACTTGAGGACACAGAAGGGAAGGGGAGGCTGGGATGTAGTGAGAGAGTAGCATTGACATACATACACTACCAAATGTAAAATGGATGGCTGGTGGGAAGCTGCTGCATAGCACGGGGAGATCAGCTTGGTGCTCTGTGACCACCTAGAGGGGTGGGATAGAGAGGGTGGAAGGGAGGCTCAAGAGGGAGGGGATATGGGGATATGTGTGTGCATACAGATGATTCACTTTGTTGTGAGGCAGAAACTAACAAACACAACACTGTGAAGCAATTATACTCCAATAAAGATGTTTGGAAAAAAAAAAAAGAGCTAGGTAACTTGCCTGAGGTTTCACAAATAAAAAGTGTCAGAGCCCATACTTAAAAAAAAAGAAATAGTTCAGTATATAAATTGCAATTCACTATAATAACTGCACCAATAAAACTTTTAAAAGTTCAAAAAAAATAATCAATCATAGAAATGTACCTGGAAAAATGTGCAAATATTTGGATACTAAAAACACACTTCTAAATAATTCATGGGCCAAAGATGCAATCAGCAGGAAAATAAGAAATTACTATGAACCGTCTGAAAATGAAAAGATTAAATTTTCTGGAATAAAGCAAAAGAAGTACTCAGATGAAAATTTACACCACTAAAAGCCTGTATTAGAAAAAAGAAAGCTCTCAAATTAATGACCTCAGCTTCTACCACAAGAAACTAGAAAAAGAGCAAATAAAACCAAAAGTAAGCTGAAGAAAAAATAATGGTAAAAATTTTAAATCAATGAAATAGAAAAACAAAAAGAAAAACAGGGAAAAATCGATGAAACCCAAAGCTAATTCTTTGAGAAGATCAATAAAATTACCCAGACTAATTAAAGGAGAAAAAAAGGACGCAAATTACCAACATCAGGAATAAGAGAGGGAGCGTTGCTACAAACATTAAAATAGTAATGGGGGAATGCTATGAACAATTTTCTGTCAATAAATTTGACAAACTAGATGAGACAAACTCTTTGAAAGTCACAAACTACCAAGGTTCATTCAGAGAAAGATAACCTGACTAGCCATAAAGAAACTGAATATTTAGTTTAACATTTTTCCACCAAAAAAATTCTAACCTCAGACGACTTCACCTATAAATTCTAAGAAACATTTAAGGAATAAATAATACTGATTCTATACAAGCTCTTTTGAAGAAAGAATACTTCTGAAATCATTCTATGAGCTTGGTATTACCCTGATACCAAAGCCTGAAAAAGATGTCACCGAAAAAGGAAACCACACACCAATATCTCTCAAAAACATAGACACAGGGCTTCCCTGGTGGCGCAGTGGTTGAGAATCTGCCTGCCAATGCAGGGGACACGGGCTCGAGCCCTGGTCTGGGAAGATCCCACGTGCCGCGGAGCAGCTGGGCCCGTGAGCCACAATTACTGAGCCTGCGCGTCTGGAGCCTGTGCTCCGCAACAAGAGAGGCCGCGATAGTGAGAGGCCCGTGCACCGCGATGAAGAGTGGCCCCCGCTTGCCACAACTAGAGAAAGCCCTCGCACAGAAACGAAGACCCAACACAGCCATAAATAAATAAATAAATACTTAAAAAAAAAAAGACACAAAAATCTTAATAAAATTTTAGCAAATTAAATCCATCAATAAATTAAAAAGATTAATACATTATAGCAACGTGGGGTTTATCTTAGGAATCAAGTTAATTAAACAGTTGAAATCAGTGCATTTAGAAATAAGTGAAAAAATTCAATATTAATTCATGATTTGAAAAATTCTTCATAAATTCTAATAAAAGGTAATTTTCTCAACTTTATTAATGGCATCTATGAAAAACCTACTGCTAACATCGCACTTAATGGTCAAAGAGTGAATGCTATCCACTAAGATCAGGAACAAGGCAAAAATGTCCATTCTCCCCACTTTTATTCAATACATTACTAAATATTCTAGGACAGTACAATAAGCCAAGAAAAAGAAATAAAAAGCATCCAGATGGAAAGAAATAAGTAAAACTGCCTTTGATCTCAGATGACATGACTAGCTATGTAGAAAATCTTACAGAGGACTTCCTTGGTGTTCCAGTGGTGAAGACTCTGTGCTCCCAATGCAGGGGTCCCAGATTTGATCCCTGGTCAGGGAACTAGATCCCACATGCATACCGCAACTAAGAGTTTGCCTGCCACAACTAAAGACCCCATGCAGCCAAATAAATTTAAAAATAAATAAATTAATTAATTAAATATAAAAGAAAAGAAAATTCTACATAATCTACAAAAAAGCTACTAGAATAAAGGGGTTTATCATGTTCACTAGATACAAGATCGACATATAAATATTAATTGTATTTGAATGTACCAGCAATAAATAATTGGAAATTGAAATTTTAAAAAAGAATACCATTTTAATAGCACCAAAAATATGAAATACTAAAGGGATGAATCTGACAAACATATACAAGACCTGCACACATCTTTTTTCTTTTTTCTTTTTTTTTTGCCCGCACCTTGTGGCATGCAGGATCTTAGTTCCCCGACCAGGGCTTGAACCTGTGCCCACTGCAGTGGAAGCGCAGAGTCTTAACCACTGGACTGACAGGGAAGTCCCTCAAGACCTGCACACTTCTATCACAATTTATAAAGTCTTTTTTTGAATCATGAATTAATATGGAATTTTGTCACTTATTCTTTCTGAATTTATTGAAATGATAAAATGCTTTTTTTCTTTTTTAGTCTGTTGATATAGTGAATTACAAAACATTGGTGAGATAAATTTTTTAAATAACAAATAAACGGAGCCCTAAATAAATGCAGAGACCATATAGTGCTCATGGGTCTGGAGTGAGACTCAATATGTCTCTTCTCCTCAATTTGAACTATAGATTCAGGGCAATCTCAGTCAAAATTCCAGTAAGCTTCTTTATGGGATAGAATGACAAGCCAACTCTAATTTATATGAAAATATGAAACAATTTTGGTAAAAAACAAAGTTAGAGAACTCATACTACTTAATTTCAAGACATTACAAAGCTTCAGTAAACAAACCAACACAGTATTGGCCTAAAGACAGAAATACAGAACAAAGGAAAAGATATATCCACCACATAGGATGGAGAACAAATGGAGCGTCTAGAAATAGATCCACACATATATGATCAATTAATTTTCAACACATATGCAAAGGAAAGTCAAAAGAAAAAGATAGTTTTTTCAACAATTTATGTTAGAATAATTAGTATCCACGTGAAAAAAAAAAAAGAACCTTTATCAATAACTCATTCCACATGCAAACGTTATTCTAAAATGGATCATAGATCTAAATGTGAAACCTAAAATATTAAAATTTCTAAAAAAAGAAAAGGCAAGAAAGTCTTTGTGACCTTAAGTTGGACAAGTATTTCTCATATTTGAGCACAAACCTTAAAACAGGGGTCCCCAATCCCCGGGCCACGGACAGGAACTGCACAGCAGGAGGTGAGCGGTGGGTGAGCAAGCGAAGCTTCCTTCTTTGCCACTCTCCATCGCTCCCCAATGCTCACATTACCATCCCACCCCCAACCCCAGTCTGTGGAAAAATTGTCTTCCACGAAACTGGTCCCTGGTGCCAAAAAGGTTGGGGACTGCTGCCTTAAAATAAAACTTGATAAAATAGAGTTAATCAAATTAGGAAGATATTATTTTATTAAATTCTCTTTGTTCCCTGAATTGCCTCTATTTTCTTAAGATTCATCTTCGTCAATTGTTTTGGGTTTCTGCCTTTCCATTTGGAGGCATTTCACAAATGTCAATGATCATCGGCTGGCCATTCAACATTTTCTTTTAATTGAAGTATAGTTGACATACAATACCGTATGTTACAGGTGTAAAATACAGTGATTCACAATTTTTAAAGATTATATTCCATTTATAATTATTATAAAATATCAGCTACATTCCCTATGTTGTACAATATATCCTTATAGCTTCCCCCCAACTGCCCCCCACCGCATCGCACTGCATGCAGGATCCTAGTTCCCCAATCAGGGATCGAACCCACGTCCCTCTGCAGTGGAAGTGCAGAGTCTTAACCACAGGACTGCCAGGGAAGTCCCCTTATAGCTTATTTTATACATAACAGTTTGTACCTCATAATCCCCTACCCCTATATTGCCCTTCCCCTTTCCCTCTCCCCACTGATAACTGCTAGTTTGTTGTCTATATCTCTGAGTCTGTTTCTTTTTTGTTATATTCACTAGTTTTTTGTATTTTTTATTTAGTTTTATTTTTTAAAGGTTATACTTCATTTATAGTTATTATAAAATATTGACTATATTCTCTCTGTTGTATAATATATCCTTGTAGATTATTTTGTACCTAATAGTTTGTATCTCTTAATTCCCTACCCCTATATTGCCCCTCCCCGCTGCCCTTTCCCCACTGGTAACCACTAGTTTGTTCTCTGTATCTGTGAGTCTGCTTTTTTGTGATATTCACTAGTTTGTTGTATATTTTTAGATCCCACATATAAGTGATATCATACAGTATTTGTCTTTCTCTGCCTGACTTCTTTCACTTAGCATAATGCTCTTCAAGACCATCCATGTTGCTGTAAACAGCAAAACTGCATTCTTTTTTATGCTTCAGTAGTATTCCATTACATATATACACCACATCTTCTTTATCCATTCATCTGTTGATGGACACTTAGGTTGCTTCCATATCTTGGCAACTGTAAATAATGCTACTATGAACAATGAGGTGCATGTATCTTTTTGAATTAGTGGGTTTTTTTTTTTTTCATATATACCCAGCAGAGGGATTGATGGGTAATATGGCAGTTCTATTTTTAGTTTTTTGAGAAAACTCCATACTGTTTTCCACAGAGGCTGCACCAATTTACATTCCCAACAGTGTATGAGGGTTCCCTTTTCTCCACATCCTCACCAACACTTGTTATTTGTGTTCTTTTTGACAACAGTCATTCTGACAGGTGTGAGGTGTTACCTCATTGTGGTTTTGACTTGCATTTCCTGATGATTAGCGATACTAACAATCTTTTCACGTGCCTATTGGTCATCTGAATGTTCCCTTTGGAAAAATGTCTATTCAGGACTTCTGCCCAGTTTTTAATTGGCTTGTTTTTGTTTTGTTTTGTTTTGTGGGGGCCACACCACATGGCATACAGGATCTTAGTTCCTTAACCAGAGATTGAACACATGCCCCCTGCAGTGGAAGCATGGAGTCTTAACCACTGGACTGCCAGGAAAGTCCCAGCTTGTTTGTTTTTTTGATGTTGAGTTGCGAGTCGTTTATATATGTTGGATATTAACCCCTTATCAGTCATAGCATTTGCAAATGTTTTCTCCCATTCAGTACGTTGTCTTTTCATTTTGTTGACGGTTCCTTTGCTGTGCAAAAGCTTTTAAGTTTAATAAGGTCCCATTTGTATATTTTTGTTTTTACTTCCTTTGTTTGAGGAGACAAATCTAAAAAAATATTGCTATGATTTATGTCAAAGAGTGTTCTGCCTAAGTTTTCTCCTAGGGGATTTATGGTTTCTGGTCTTACACTTATGTCTTTAATCCATCTTTTGTTTTTGTATATGGTGTTAGCGAATGTTCTAATTTCCTTCTTTTACATGTAGCTGTCCAATTTTCCCAGCACCACTTGTTGAAGAGACTGTCTTTTCTCCATTGTAAATTCTTGCCTCCTTTGTTGTAGATTAATTGACCGTAAGTGTGTGGGTTTATTTCTGGGCTCTCTATTCTGTTCTATTGAGCTATGTGCCTGTTTTTGTGCCAGGACCAGACTGTTTTGATTACTGTGGCTTTGCTGCATAGTCTGAAGTCAGGGAGCATGATTCCTCCAGCTCCATTCTTTCTCAAGATTGTTTTGGCTATTGGGGGTCTTTTGTGTTTCCATACAAATTTTAAGATTTTTTTGTTCTAGTTCTGTGAAAAATGCCATTGGTATTTTGATAGGGATTGCACTAAATCTGTAGATTGCCTTGGGAAGTTATGGTCATTTTAACAATATTAATTCTTCCAATCTAAGAACATGGTAGATCTTTTTCATCTGTTTGTGTCACCTTCAATTACTTTCATCAGTGTCTTACAGTTTTCTGATTACAGGTCTTTTACCTCCTTAGGTGGCTTTATTCCTAGGTTACCGTATTCTTTTTGATGCAATGGTAAATGGAATTGTTTCCTTAATTTCTCTTTCTGGGAGTTCATTGTTAGTGTATAGAAATGCAACATATTTCTGTATATTAATTTTGTATCCTGAAACTTAACCAAATTCATTGATGAGTTCTAGTAGTTTTCTGGTAGTGTCTTTAGGATTTTCTATGTATAGGATCATGTCATCTGAAAACAGTGACAGTTTTACTTCTTCCTTTCTAATTTGGATTCCTTCTATTTCTTTTTCTTGTCTGATGGCTGTGGCTAGGACCTCCAACACTATGTTGAATAAAAGTTGGTATTCTCATTTAAAGCTCAAAAACAAACTTTGTTTATAAATGGCTTTTTGATGGATGGCCATCCTGCTTTTCACTGGGAACCCCCATATATTAATACTTATAGACCTTTTTTCTCGGGCCATTTAGATTTTCCAGAGATTATTTTACCTCCAGTCTGAAGCTACTTTTGTACCATACTGTAGGACCCCTGGAGATAGATCAAGGGAAGAAGCTGGTACTTCACCACACGGTATAAAAATGTTAACTTGAACTTTCTGACTTTTGACCTCACACCACCCCTACTAAACACCCAACTTGGTGTGCTGAGTCCAAAGCCTCAATAGTTTAATGTCTCCACACCATATACCTCCAGTTTTTAGGTGTGTGGGTAAAAGTTAGCCTCTTGATTGCAAAAGAGAGAGGGAGACGGTCTAGTAGTCTGTTCTTACTTTAAAAAAATCTCCTTGTTTTTAGCTCCACACTTGAACCCTGAATTTTGAAGTACAAGGTTCCTTCAAATTCAAAGCCTTTCTCTTCAGTTCTGTAGGGCAGATAATCTCTCTTGTAATCGTTACTTCTGTCTCTTGGAACACAGATACTTATTTATTTCCATGCTCTACAACCTTGTTTAAAATTCTTCTTTGCCTCTATCTTCTCTCCTATACTTTGATCTAATAAACTGACACTTTAAAAAAATCTTTATTGACATTTATGTTAAGTTTTGAGGACAGATATACATGTATGATCATTTAGCTATGTTTAACCTTTTTGCTGTTATTATGAGGAGTTTAATCAACTAAAAATGAAGTACAAGAGTAAGGTTTACATATTTAATTCAAAATTCAAATCATCTAAAATATCCTGTTCAATAAAACATAATTAATACAATTTTAAAGTGGTTTCATCTTACTCGTTATGGCATGAGCTTATCCAAAACACTTCTAGTTATAAGTTATTTTGGATTACTATAAATTCAGTAACTTACCTCTTCTTTTCCTAATGTTACCAGAACTTCTTCATTCAGTGGAATCACTACAGGAACAAAACAAATCAAAATTATACATATGCTTAGTTAACTCTCAAAACTCAAGAATTTGATTTTGTGGTTTCTGAGATACCCCTTTCCCTTTCCATTTATATATTACAGAACTTTTTATGAGATGTGTACAGTTTTTATGAAATTTTTAAATTTAACATCTTATATAGCCAACTTATATATCATTTTAGACAAATGTGATATTTATGCATTTTGTTTTCAGTGCCTTTTTTTCTTCTCATTTTATTTTCCCAATCCATCAAAAACAAAATTAATAATCTACAGTGTGTTCCTTAAATATTTCTGTGGTTACATGATTCTATGCATACATATATACATATTTGTACATATTTGTACATATACATGCAAGTGTTATTAATTTTGTTATTGCTGGTTTTACAAGAATGAGATAATATCATACACATTATTCTTATTTTCACCCAAGAAAACCCCCATGGAAATCCTGTATATTCATCTGGTGTAAGTCTAATTCATAATTTTAAATCACTGCATAATATTCCGCAGGGTAAATACACCAAATGTGTTCAGGGATTTCACTACTGATTGAGCATTGACTTTGTGTCTAGTTTTTAGCCTCAGAAAACAATGACACAGGAAGCATTCTTTTATTTATGTCTTTATATATTGGTGCTCTCATTCCTGTGGGATAGATTCTCAGAAAGTGAATTTCATAGAAGGAAATGTGTATTTTGAATTTTAAAACAGGATGCTAGATTCTTTTTTTTAATTTTTCTAGAAGCAATGAACAAAAAACAGCAAAAGATACTATAAACTCTTCTAAAATTTTTGCCAGTCTAATGAGTATAAACTAATATTCCTTAATTAATTTACATAGCAAAATCAAATCCCTTATACTTAGAAAAGTTCAACTCATACTAAGAAAAGTTTATCTTTCCTAATAAAGTGCTATTTAAATTTCTCAAATGATATGCTACTGAAAACTTTCTAAGCTATTTGCCATTCTAGAGGGTTTTCTAAAAGAAAAGAGCTATGTACTTCATAGGCCCTGTATTAGAACTAATTATAGGTAGCCCTAGGATGGCTATACAATGAAAAGGATTCTAAAAACATAAAGTTCAAAAATCTCCCTCTTGGCGAGTGTGGCCAAAAGTAGCACTTCAATGTTAAAACAATCATTTCAACCGATACAGTATGACAGGCTCTAAGAATATAAAGATTTTAATAATCTTTCCAGTGTGGCAGTGTATGGGATTCGCAACCTTAAGCAAGGTGGGTATTTGACCAACAGGTCAGTGTGTTCAGTGCTGGCAGTACAAGGTCTGTATGTAAAAGATTATGAAAATAAGAAAAATAAAAATTTTAAATTCCTTGACATATAGCATCAAAAAGAATAAAATACTCAAGAACAAATTTAATTTAGAAAGCAAAGAACTTATATGCTGAAAACTACAAAATGTTGCTGAAAGAAATTAAGGACACACCAATGAAAAGAAAAAAACATCCTGTGTTCAAGGACTGTTAAGACTTAATGTTATTAAGATGTCAATAACACCCAAAGCAATCTACAGATTCAATGTAATTTCTATCAAAATCCCAATGATGTTTTTGTAGAAATAGAAAAATCCATCCTAATATTCACATGGAATCTCAAGGGACTCCAAATAGCCAAAACAATCTTGAAAAAGAAGAACAAATTTGGAAGTCTCACACTTCCTAATTTCAAAACTTACTACAAAGCTACAATAATCAAAACAGTGTGCTACTGGCATAGAGACAGAGATATAGACCAATAGAATAGAGAGCCCAGAAATAAAAATCCTCACTGCAGGGACTTCCCTGGTGGTCCAGTGGTAAAGAATCCACCTTACAGTGCAGGGGATGCAGGTTCGAGCCCTGGTCCAGGAAGATCCCACATGTTGCGGGGCAACTAAGCCAGCAGGCCACAACTACTGAGCTAGAGCGCCTCAACGAGAGGGCCCACGTGCCTCAAACAACAGAGCCCACACACTCTGGAGCCCGCGCGCCACAACTACAGAGCCCATGTGCCCTGGAGCCCGTGCGCCACAACTAGAGAGAGAAAACCCATAGGCCACAACTAGAGAGAAGCCTGCGCACCGCAACAAAGACCCGACACAGACAAAAAAATAAATAAAATAAATAAATATTTTTAAAAATCCTCACTGTATGATCAATTGATTTTTTTTTGAATTTTTGAATTTTATTTATTTTTTTATACAGCAGGTTCTTATTAGTTATCCATTTTATACATATTAGTGTATATATGTCAATCCCAATCTCCCAACTCATCACACTCCCCCCCTGCCTCCCCCCCCCCACCATCAATTGATTTTTGACAATGGTGTCAGGACAGTTCAATGGGGGAGAGAACAGTTTTCTCAACAAATGGTGCTGGGAAAACTAGATAATACACATGCAAAAGAATGAAGCTGGACTTTCAACTTTTCATTAAGTTTGAAAATTTCTAAAATTAATAAAAAAAATTCTTGATCAAGAGGTAAAAAGTCTATTTTAACAAACTAGTGGATTGGTGATAAAGGCCTAAAGTAAATCTGTGGCAGTAGGGCTCAATATTTAACGACCAGCTATATGTGAAATGGGAAAATCTAGAAGAATCTAAAAGGACTCTTAAATTTGTAGCTGATCAAATAGATTCCATTCAATGTGTCAGGGAATGGCAATCAGTTCATGAATCTGAGGCATCTGTAGAATAATTTGGAAAAGAAGTCTAGAAGGTAGAAAGATACGTAAGTGTGATGTTACAGAGAAGTCTGGTTTGGATATACAGACTTGAAAGTTGTTGTGGAAATTGTGTGTCCTCTCCCTAACCCCCCACCCTCTCCCACCCCACCCAAAATCAGATTTTGACGCCCTAATCTCCAGTACCTCAAAATGTGACTATATTGGGGCTGGATCTTTAAAGAGGTAATTAAGTTAAAACAAGGTCATCAGGTTGGGCCTTACTCCATTATGAATGGCATTCTTATACAAAGAGATTAGAACACAGACAGGTAACCATGTGAAGACACAGAAAGATGATAATCTATTAGCCAAGGAGAGAGGCCTCAGAAGAAACCAACCCTGCCAACACCTTGATCTTGGACTTCTAGCCTCCAGAATTGTGAAGGAAAAAAAAATCTTCTGTTGTTTAAGCAACTCAGTCATGCTACTTTGTTATGGCAGCACTAGCAAACTAATATAGAAGTCATTAATACAGATATAACCCATAAAAACAGGAACAGAAAATATAATGTTGAAATAGCATATAGAGTAAGAAGCAAAAATCGCTGAACACAGTCAACTGGAGAACACCAACATTTTAATAGCAGAGTATGAGCAGTCTTTGAGATGCCCAATATAATGCTAGAGGAGGCAATAAGATAAACAGTTGAATGCAAATTAAAATCAAAATTGTATATACATACCAATCTGATGTGCTGAAATTTAAAAAACTACAAGGTGAGGACTTCGCTGGTGGTGCAGTGGTTAAGAATCCGCCTGCCAATGCAGGGAACACAGGTTCGAGCTCTGGTCCGGGAAGATCCCACATGCCGCGGAGCAACTAAGCCCGTGCGCCACAACTACTGAGCCTGTGTGCTGCAACTACTGAAGCCTGTGCACCTAGAGCCCGAGCTCGGCAAAAAGAGAAGCCACCGCAATGAAAAGCCAGCACACTGCAACGAAGAGTAGCCCCCGCTCGCCGCAACTAGAGGAAGCTCATGCACAGCAACGAAGACCCAACGCAGCCAAAAAAAAAAAAAAAGACTACTAGGTGGTAGTGAAGACACAAAACAATGGTGGACATTGGCATGAATACAGTAGTTTAAAACAAGAATGCAGATAAAATTGGGAAGAGAATGAGGAGAAAAGAATCCTAATAACTGGGATAGAGAATGGAGAGTAAACTAAGAAGGGATGGGGGGGGACCTAAAAGAAAGAGGACAGAGGGGCAGGAGAAAGCGGAAGGGAGACGTAAATGAAAAAAAAGGGTACAATCCATATATAAGACCAAATACAGACATACATACCACATAAAGGAATGTAGGCTTTAATAATAGAAAAATATCTCCTAGTTGGGTATTATAACTACAGATTTTTAAGGCTTTTTTTTTTTTTTTAATTTATTTGGCTGCACCGGGTATTAGTTGTGGCATGCGGGATCTTCATAGCAGGATGCAGGATCTTTAGATGAGGCATTCAGGATCTTTAGTTGCAGCATGCGGGATCTAGTTCCCTGACTAGAGATTGAACCTGGGACCCCTGCATTGGGAGTGTGGCGTCTTAACTGCTGGACCAGCAGGGAAGTCCCCTTTAAGCCATTTTCTATTGCTCAACCAAAGGCAAAAATATAGTTGGCCTCAGCTGGACAAGTCAAAAGGCAACATAAAATCTACGTGGCCCTTATGTAAGTAAGTATCTAAAATAATTTCTCTCTTCCACTAGGTAAGTTTCATTCATTAAGAAACAATTTACAGTTTCTACTGAGCATATAAAACAGTGTCTATGAGGATACAGTGATGGCTGTAATAAAATCTCCATAATCAAGATTACTATATTCTAATGTGAGACAGATACGTTCATCTATAATAATAATGAAGTATGAAATAATGTGTGTAAAAAAAGAAAAATAAGGTGACTTCCTAATAGCAATGGAAATTAGGCAATTTCAAGAGGGTAAATGGACCTTGAATTCTTCTTGTGATCATTAAATTAATTCACCATTAATTTGTTTACAAAAATATAAGCCTAAAAATAAGAATCTTACTTTCAGGAGTTTCTTTCTGCCATTGACTGAGTTCAGCAGTCAAACATTTCACTTGCATAATTAATAATGACAGCTATTTAAAAAAAAAGAACAAGAGAATAAAACAAAGTCATTTCTTGTGGAATATTCACATTTATTCATAGACGAAAGTGTAGACAGTCTTAATACTTTAACACAAGTTCCTAACATAAATGGTTAACATAATAGCAATCTAAACTATAAAAAAATTATCACTCCTAACAGAATTTTCCTTTAAATGGCTTATAAATTGCCATTACACCAGCAATACAGTATTAAAAATGATCAATTCTAACTTCACCATTCAACCTAAAAAAACCTAAGTACATTAAGTTTATTCCCTAAATTAATATTCTTTTAAAAAAAGAATGTTATTTCTTGCCAACATTTTTTAAACAAATTTGCTTTAAATATGCTTTTTTTTTTCCTTTCTATGCACTTTCAGAAAAATTGCAAGTATGTTTAGCCGAGCAGTTAAAAATAAGTTTAAATATCAATACTTATATAAAGACAATTATAAAATGAGACTGGTTCCACAAATCACATATAAAAACCAGTTTTACTACACAATAGTTTGTAAACTGTGTACCCCTTTAGCCAAAAATAAATTAGGATAAATGTTTCTAATATTAGATGATTCCAATCATTGTAAATTTGATAATTATAAATCTGTGTGATAAATCTGTTGCCTGATTAGACCATAAAATTAAAACTTACGCATGCTTAAATTTCAGAACATTTTTTATCTCCTCTATATAATTTTTATACATAGACAAACAGATCAAAAATTCACATTTCAAAAATGCAATAGGTATTCCTGTAATATTTATACTAAAAGGACACCAAGTACTCTTTTTTAACAAATTTTTATGATGCAGAGCGGGGAGCTCAAAGACCCTGCTCTGGATCATAACACTGGCTGTTGAACAGTCAGAGAAAAAAAATCCTAGTCTCTTTGAAAGATTTATATAATTACACAAAAATGCATTTACAGGTATTAAAATTTTTACCAAAAAAGAGTTTAACATTATTTTCTTAGAGATAATTAAATAAGAATGTAAAAAAGTTCTTTGTGAACTATAAAGTGATTTATAAATGTTTATTATTATTACTACTAGAAAAGGATAAATACTTAAAAAGTACTATTTAAACTAGGCAAAACTATCATAATGATAAGGTATCTATATCACTTTTCCTGAACATATTAGATTGAAATATATAAAATTACTGATACTTATTTTTGAACCTATTAAAAAACTGTAATTTAACCTCATACTATACTGATGAAACTCAGCTCTTACCTTCTAAAGCCCAGCTAAAGCAAACACCCAAATTATTTCTGATACTGATATAAAATTAAACCCTTTCTGAAAAACAAAATAACAGTAGTATTTCTAAAGTGATTTAAACACACATATTTGAGAAATCCTGCCATTTTCTCATTTAAATATCTAACTTCTTGCTTTGGAAAATGGATTGAGTTTTAATATTGAAGTTTGGAAGTTAACAGATATGCCAAGAAGAGTTAACAAAGCAAGCCTGAAATTATGCTTAAAGGCCTGCTTGGAAGGTTGGCCCTTGGCTGGCATCTGGCTTCAGAAGGTTCCCACCAACCTAACTCACAAGAGTGGCTCTCTGTGCCTAAAGTGTGAGAAAATACAATTTATGCTAAACACCTGCTTTCCTCCTGAGAGTCTGGTATTTTGATAACTGCTAGGCAAGCGGTGCCTATGTGACTACCCCCCACAAAAAACTTTGGGCTCTGAGTCTCTAATGAGGTTCCCTGGTAGACAACATTTCACACTCATTGTCACAACTCATTGGGGTAATTAAGCACGTCTTGTGTGACTCCACTGGGAAAGGCTCCTGAAAGCTTGTGCCTGGTTTCCTCTGAACTTCAACCCATGCTTCTTTTCCCTTTGCTGATTTTACTCTGTATCATTTCAGTGCAATAAATCCCGGCCATGAGTATGACTATGAGTACTGTGAGTGTTCCTAGAGAATCATCAAACCTGGGAGGAATATTAGGGATCTCTAACAAAATAGGAAAAGACATTTTGTGGATTCTTTAGATAATGTTATTATTGACTATCTCAGGATACTGATTATTTACAACTACATAAGCACTTCCCTCAAAACCAAGTGTTTGGCTTACTGCCTGAAAATCATTCAGGAAACTTACAGGCTTCATCCCTAGTGACTCTGATTCAGTAGGTCTCAATTTCTACAACATAAGAACCACATTTCCCAAGGAAACCAGATAATTATTTATTTATTGTACAATATTTTTCCAAATAAAATATTCAGTTTTACCCTGTACAAAAGAACACTATTTATTTATTGATGGATAAAAAGCTTTTTACAAAAGATGGCTTAATTTTTTAGCACCAATTTTTAAAGATCTGGTGTAATAGGCACTTCGAAAAGTGACAAATTAGTTTTTTCCTCTTTCTCATTCTCATTTATTACTGAGTATCATTATGCTCATAGATTTTTATGTTTTCACATCATTATAATCAATTGAAGCCATTATGTCTTTTAATGCTCACATGATACTAAATTTGGACAGCCAAGTGCCTTCAATTGGTTCCGATGTCTTTTGACATGCTCCCACTAGTTTTGGAGAACTTTCATTGGAATTATTTGTATATTTAAATCTGTTCCTAGAATTTTTATCACTAAAACATTTTTAACTTTTTATATGGTCAAATGTATCTAAGTTTTCTTTTACTGTGTCTAAATTTCTATTATCAGCCAAGACTTTTTCCCCTGGTCTCTAACTAGATTGCACAAATAGTCTCCAGCTTTTCTTGGAAGATTTTCATAGCAATTCATCCAGAATTTACGTTTATATAATGAAAGATAGAAGTCCAATTTTATTTTCTCCCAGATGGATATACAGTTGTACCACTATCATTTATTAACTAATTCATCCCTTTCCCAAAGATTGGAACTATCATCTTTGTCATATTTTAAATTCTTAATCTGTTGCACTGAACCACTGGTGTATCTCTAAACCAATTCCATAGGTCTTTGCATTTTGAAATGAATATTTTAATCCTTTTATTAAGCTTAGGGTAAAATCAGTTAAGATTCCACACAGACAGTAAAATAACTGTGGCTACTGCACCTAACACAAAGTAGGACAGTCTTTGTTCTAATTTTTAACATGGTATCATAATAGCAGACAATGAGCATTTCACTCAAAATTGAATGTATGTGTAGTTGTTAAAAGATAAATAATAAAGAATTTATTTATAACAGATTATTCAAAAAGTTTTTAGAATACTCCTCTTAAATCAGAAAGAGTAGAAAATTTTCCAAATCATTAAGCATACAGGTTTAACAAAGCTATTATACTTGGCATAAATATAGATGACACACTTCTTATCTAAAACAATAAATTCCACTTACCTACTTTTCGGAAAAACAAAAAGAATCATACCTGAGCATTTGAATCAGTGAGTGTCTCAGTTCCAACAAGCGATAATTTGTTCTGACACTTGATTTAAAAAGTAAAGAAAAACAAGTCATACACTATACACCACAAACAATTCCTTTTCCTTGTCCTTTTATACCAATGTAATATTCCTCTAAAACAATATACAAATATCTGATATACGAGAAGAGTTTGTTTAAATTCTTTACTTCCTAAGCAAGAGGATCAGGAAGGCAGCCAAATAGGACCCAACGTGAACACACCAAAAGTAAAAGTGGATGCTTAACTCAACACAGAATGAAAAGATGAGCATAAGAAAAACAAAAACAAAAATTAATAGCTAGGGTGAATTAGAAACTAGATAATGGAAAAATGGGAAATAAAAGAACAAGGGGGCAAACACTACAGAAAGATAACAAAAGAGGTAAGAAGATAGTTAAGATCATAAGAAAATAAAGCCATCAGGAGACATTGCTACTATGCCATTAAAAAAAAAATCCATAATTGTTAATAGTGATTATATCTGAGTAAAAATATGGGCAATTTAAATTTTATTTGTGCTTATTTCTAGGTGCAGTATTTTTCCATCAAAAAAAATTTTCAGTTTATTTAATTCAAATTTCTATATTGAAAAAATTTCAAAAGCAATACAAATTATCTTGAAAATACAGTAACGATACAGAGTACCAAGGATATATGTTAAAAAAAAATTTTTTCTAAAAGAAAAACCCCCACTAACCTGCCTTAATCTGAAACCTTACTGGGAAGAATAGGATGTAAAAAAAGTCTGTGGCCTATATTATACATTACACTATTTTAAGTAAAACAAATTTTTACCAGCATACTATAGTGCACCAGAAGTGATTCTACCCCAGTAACTCAGAAAATGTACATATACTTCAAACATAACATTTTCTAAATTAATTCATATTTTCACTCAAACTCCATAAGTATGTGTTCTCCCCCTTTATATTCTCTATCTTGGGAAATAACCTCACCAACCACTCAATAGCCCAAACCAGGAACCTGAAACTATGTGTAATTCCCCCTCCCCATTTCACAACAATTAACCTCCAGGTCCTTTTGGTCCAAACTTCTTAGCATCTCTTGAATCCATTTTTCTATTTGCAATGACAAGACTTAGGCTTCAGTACTTCTTACAGGACTACTACTAGAGACTCCTAAATATTCTTTCTTTGTATAGTCTCACTCTTCTGCGTTCCATCTTCTTCAAAACCACCAGTTATTTTCTCAATCAAGATATCTCATCAGGTCACTTCATGTTTATAATCCTTTTATTCTACTTAGAGTTCTCTAAACTCTCCCAACATTTATATATTTTGTTCTTTCTGCTTTGTATACCTCTTCCACTTTCACAGGCTAACTCCTATTTATTCTTTAAAAATGAACTCAGTTATTTCCTCTTTAAGAAAGCTATCGGGCTTCCCTGGTGGCGCAGTGGTTGAGAATCTTCCTGCCAATGCAGGGTACACGGGTTCGAGCCCTGGTCTGGGAAGATCCCACATGCCGCGGAGCAACTAGGCCCGTGAGCCACAACTACTGAGCCTGCGCGTCTGGAGCTTGTGCTCCGCAACAAGAGAGGCCGCGATAGTGAGAGGCCCCGTGCGCCGTGATGAAGAGTGGCCCCTGCTTGCCGCAACTAGAGAAAGCCCTTGCACAGAAACGAAGACCAAACACAGACAAAAATAAATAAATAAATAAATAAATAATAAAAATAAAGGAATTCCTTTAAAAAAAAAAAGAAAGCTATCTTTGGCCCCTTCAGTCTAAGCTTAGTACTCCTCCTAAGTATAGTCTTTGAACTTTACCACCACACTTCTAATATAATTTGTTATTGCCTCCATTAGATGATAATCTCCTTCAGGGTAGGGACTGCCATAATTTTTTCTCTTTCTACAGCTCACCTAGTATAAAGTTTCTTAAATGAATGCTTATAGGTCTAAAAAATATATAACTATTTATCATATAATGGCTTTCAGAATCCAGCATAATTATTTCTTTCCTAAGTCTATTATTGAAATGGAATTCAATCTTATAGTAAGTAATTGGGATATCACTTTTACGTCTTGATACTTACTTCTTCCATATCTTTCCACATTTCTTCACATTTTTTAATAAGTTCTTCTTCAGCATCTGTAACATCTTCCACATCTGTAGTACTATCTGGATCTAGATGTTGCTGATTCACTGACATGTGCCTTGTGATTTTCTTAGCCTTGTAAGAAAAACTAAAGTAAAAAATATTCATTTAATAATATTTGTTGAATACCCATTACCTGTCAGATACTCACCTAGGAGCTAATGATGTAACAGTGAAGAAAATAGGCAAAAATTCCTCCAACCATGGAGCTTACATTCTAGGTGAGGAAAACAGAATAAACTAAAAAGATTAGAACAAATATAAAGAAGCTTTAAATAAAAAGATTTAAAAAATATAGTGTTGCATATCAAATAATTTGTAAGTACAATGAAGAAAAGCAAGACAAGGAAGAAACGCAGGGAGTGCTCAGACAGGGGCAATGTAATTTTACATAAGGTGGTCATATAAGGTCAATGAGAGGTTGACAACTTAGCAAAAACATGAAGGAGAGAAGGAAGTAAGACATGTGGATATTTAGGGAAAGAGGCTCCAGGCAGAGGCAAATGTAAGTACAAAGGCCTTGGGGAAGGAACATGACTGCTGTGTCCTAAAGCAGTAAAGTAGGCACTGTGATTAGAGCAGAGTAAGGCAGAGAAAACAAGATGAAGTCAGAGAGATAATAAGGATGAGATCATGTGGGCTTTGCAAGTCATTTTAACGACATAGGCTGGGATGTTAAGTGATTAGAGGGTTTTGAACAGAGGGATGACATGATTTGAATTGTATTTTAACATTATAACTCTGGATAACTACAGCCAGTAAGGAGAGAAGTAGGAAAACCAGTTAGAAAGTTACTGCAATGATCCAAGTAAGATGGGGACAAGGATAATATTGAGAGAGTACAAAATGTCCAATTCTAAGTATATTTCCAAGATAGAGCCAAAAGGATTTCCTAACAGTCTGTTTATAGAGTGTCAAAGAAAGAGATGAATCAATTATTATTTTAAAAGTTTGGGCCTAAGCAATTGGAAAGGTGGAGTTGCCAGTTACTGAGATGGGGAAGATGATAGAAGAAACAGATTCAGCAAGGCATGAGGTGATGCTAATTAAGAATCCAGTTCAGGACGTGCTAAATTTAAGGTGCCTATTAGTGGAGCTGCTATTTAGGCAACTGGATATACATGTTTGCAGTTCATGGGAAAGTTTCGAGCTAGAATTTGAGAGTCATCCCCATACAGATATTTAAAGCCATGAGGCTAGGTGAGATCAGAAAAGGAAGAGTGTACAGATAGAAATGAGAAGAGTTCCAGACCTGGAGAGACTGAAGAGATGAGGAAATAGTCTGAGAAGGAGTGACGCGTAAGGTAAAAGGAAAAAAAGAGTATGATATCCTGAAATCCAAGATCAGTGCTCAAGGAAGGAGTGATGAACTATCAACTACTAGTGATAGGTCAAATAAGATAAAAACAGAGAATTGACAATTTACTTGGCAATATGGATAAGGGTCTGTATTTTCCGAAAATAGTCAGCAATATTTCAGGTTGTCACTCCCCAACTAGAGGCAGAGCCTCTTTACCCTCCCCCTTGAACCTGAGTATGACTTTCTGACTACTTATATGAATAGAATACAATGAAAGTGATGTCACATGACTTCCAAGACTAAGTCATAAAAGGCTTACATCTGTCTCTCTCTCAGAATACTCACACTTGCAACCCAGCCATGCTATAAGGAAGCCCAAACTAGCACAAATAAAGGGACCACTTGGAGAAGCCCACACTGAAAGGAACTGCGGTTCCCAGCCAAAAGCTAGCATCAACCATCAGACACACGTGTGAACAAATTTTCTGATGATTCAGCCCCCAGGCTTTGAGTCTTCTAGATAAGAACCCAGACATTGTGGAGCAGAGACAAGCTGTCCCTGCTATGTCCTGTCTGAACTCCTGATGCAAGAATCACTGAGCACAATAAATGGTTGTTTTACATCTCTGTTAATGAATGCAAGTCTGTGTGCCCGACACACAGTGAGGCCAAACAATACCAAAACGTCAGAGTTTGGAGCAGAGAAAGGTTTATTGTGGGGCCATGCAAGGAGACTGGTGGCTCATCCTTAAAAACCCGGAACTCCCTGAAAAGTTTCAGCAAAGCCCTTTTATAGGAAAGGTGAGGGATGGGCGTGGTTAGTTGTTGCAAACTTCTTCAAGTCAGGTCCTTTGTTCTTGAGGTCAGATCACGGTCAGGTCACGATGTTCCCGTAAACCTCCAACAAAACAAACGTTATTCTCTGTTCTGACAAGAGAGGGCAAGGTCCCAAGGCTCAACTTTCACCCTCCGAGGTCCAGGTCCTGGCTAAGAGAAGCGGGTTATCCTGCCCCCCTGTGTGGGGGCGTGTATCCTGTGTATCCTGCCCAGGAGCGTCCATCCTGCACCCAGTCTGGGCCCTCCCGCCAGTGCCCAGGCCTGGCTGAAAAGACAGATCTCAGCTGGCGGCGCCCTCAGGGCCAGGTTCCCAGATCCTGCCCAGCCATCATCACTGAGGGAGCAAGGCGCCCAGTACCCAACCTGCCCTCAGGCTCCTCAGGCCATCCAAACCAGGTTCCTCGGACTGCGACCCATGGAGACTGCCACCACCATTAGGTCGAGGAGGTAGGGATAGGGCAGAGGTTCACTGCTGCTTCAAGGCCTGGGCCCAGCCAGTGGGTGGCCAGGGCGAGGGCTCTGGAGCTCAATGGGACACAGCCCTTAGCCTGTCCCTGGGTCCCTCAGCTCACCCACCAGCCTGAGGCCCGAGGGTCTGGGGAGAAGCCCACAGTCCGCCTCACACTGCACTCTCTGCCGTGAGGACCACTGCAAGACTGACCATTGCTGGAGCAGGACCTCTAACCGCCATGCTAATAGTCGTGCCCCAATGGCTGCACGCCCGCCCCACTCCTATTACATAAGTTTTGGAGTAACTTGTCACACAATTTCATTAAAGTAAATAACAAAAATGGAGGTCATTGTTAACCTTCATAACAGTAGATTAGGAGAATGGTGGAAGCGAAAGCCTCACTGAAGTAGACTCAAGAGAGAATAGAAGGCAAAGAATTGGACATATCCAGTATATAAAACATTTTCAAGAATTTTTTTCTCTAAAGGGAAGGAGAAGTGAGGTACCAGCTGTAGTGAGATATGGGGTGGAGTTTTTTGGTTTTTTTTTTTTTAAGTTAGGAGGAAATACAGCATCTTTATATGATACAGTAAGAGAAGCAAACATTGCTAATGTTGAAGAGAAAGGAGAGGAAAGAGAAGAATTAGATCTAATACACGAGTAGAGGGGTTGACTTAAGATAGATATACATACAGTTCATCCATTTTAATGGGAAGGTAGGCAGAATATTAGGGGCACAGATACAGACAGGTAGGTGAATAAATGTGTTGGTAGGAGCTTGTGCAAGTTCTACTTGGATTGCTTCTCTTTTATTAATGAAATGGTAACTAAAGTCATCAGCTATAAATGAAGATGGGGAAAAAGCATTGGAGATTTAAGAACAAAAAAAAATGTATAAAATAGATATATAAGAGAGTGGAAGAGGGTAAAATAGTAGGATTACTAGAAAACATTAAACGCCCACTTGAGATTAGTTGTCATGAATTTAAAGTGAAAGTAGAACATGGTTGTGTGTTTTCCTCTATAGTTTAACAGCATAGGTGAAGACAGAGACAAAGTGAAAGAATGACACAGTCTCTCAGGTATGACCAGAGGAGTGAGTAGCTAAGATGGAGAATATAACCACTGGAGAAAAGGAGGTCAAGAAAAAGAGAGGCCAGGTTATTTGAAAGATCATCTATATGGATATTAAAATCACCAAGAATTATGACAGTATTTCTGGAGAGGGTGACAGTATTACGACAGTATTGCAGGAGAGGAGCTAAAAATCTTCAAGGAATGAAGGAGCCTGACATAATCCTGCTAGATAACTGCTGCAAGGAGAAATGATTGGTGGTACAGTCTGATGGCATAAGATTCAATGTTGGGTAACTTTAAGGAGGTGGACAGAGCAATAAAAAACAATGAGGATGTCTATCCCACAACACCAAATGCAAACCAGAATAACCCACCCCCCAAAAATACTTCTTTCACATGAAACTTAAATTTTATATTGCTTAATCTATGACTTATCAACAGAGAGCTTTTAAAAACGTAAATAGATACGTCATAGATTGGAGGACTCCATATTGTAAAGATGTAAATTCCTCCCAAGTTGATCTATTCAATCTTATTTCAAAATTCTAAGTTTTTGTGGCACTTGACAAACTAATTCTAATTCATATGGACGTGCAAATGACCAAAAACAGCCAAGACCCTCATAAAGATTAAGATGGGAAGACTTGCCTTACCACGTGTTAAACTTATTTAAAAACTATACTAATTATGATAGTGTTCAATCAGCACATAGATAGGCAATTGAACAATGGAACACAATACAAAGCCTTTCTAGAGTCATACATTTACAGACCTATGATATACACTGCTTTTTTTTTTTCAGGTATATTTTGGCCCATACACACCTCCCTCATTCTTTTTAACAAACGCATAGTATTTTTGGGGAAAAATAAGCCTAGATATATGTCTCAATCTTTATACTACTCCTCCATCCCTCAAAAAATCCAAACCGTAAAAAAGAACACGGAGAAAACATTTTTTAGATCTTGGATTAGGAAAGGCCTTTCTAGACAAAACTAAGTAAAATCACTGTATAAAATTTTTTAAATTCCGAATGGACAAAGATATCATTAAAAAGTTAAAATTTAAAACTCAAAAACTTAAGAAAGAAATTTGTAATATACTTGGCACCCAAGACCTAATTTCCTTAATGAATAATGAATGCCCACAAATTAATAAGAAAAAACCAACAACCAATCATAAAAGAAAAAAAAAAAAAACTAAAAGAGTGATCACTATAAAAGTCAGGCTATTAATTATTGGGTTGGCCAAAAAGTTCCTTTGGTTTTTAAGTAAAAATAAAAGACACATTTTTCACTTTTACCAAGAACTTTATTGAACAACATATTCACCCTTTTGTTCCACTACCCTCTGCCATTTTTCAGGCAACTTCATAATTCCATCTTCCCAAAACTTTTTACCTTTTTGAGCAAAGAACTGTTCCAGGTGCCTTTACAGTCTTCCAGGGAATTGAAATTTTTTCCATTAAGAGAATTTTGTAAAGACCGAAACAAATGGAAATCTGAAGGTGCAATGTCTGGTGAATATGGCAGATGAATCTGAACTTCCCAGCCAAGCTGTAACAGTTTTTGCCTGGTCATCAAAGAAACATACGGTCTTGTGTTATCCTGATGGAAGGTTATGCATTTTCTGTTGACTAATTCCGGACACTTTTGTCGAGTGCTGCTTTCAGTTGGTCTAATTGGGAGCAGTACTTGCTGGAATTAATTGTTTGGTTTTCCGGAAGGAGCTCATAATAGAGGACTCCCTTCCAATCCCACCAAATACACAACATCACCTTCTCTGGATGAAGACCAGCCTTTGGTGTGGTTGGTGGTGGTTCATTTAACTTGCCCCACCATCTCTTCCATTCCATATTTTGTACAGTATCCACTTTTCATCACCTGTCACAATTTGTTTTAAAAACAGAACGTTTTCATTATGTTTAAGTAGGGAATCGCATGGGGAAATACGGTCAAGAAGGTTTTTTTCGCTTAACTTATGTGGAACCCAAACATCAAAGCAATTAACATAACCAAGCTGGTGCAAATTATTTTCAGCGCTTGATTTGGATATTTTGAGTAGGTCATCTGTCTCCTGCGAGTTATGACGTTGATTGTTCTCAATGTCTCAATTTGATTGCTATCAACTTCAACTGGTCTACCCGAATGTGAGACATCGTCCAGCGAGAAATCTCCAGCATGAAACTTTACAAACCACTTTGGACATGTTCGATCAGTCACAGCACCTTCTCCATACACTGCACAAATCTTTTTCTGTGTTTCAGTTGCGTTTTTACCTTTCTTGAAATAATAAAGCATGATATGCAAAAATGTTGTTTTTCTTCCATCTTCAATATTAAAATGGCTACACAAAAATTCACCAATTTTTTTTTTTTTTTTTAAATGCACACAGATATGACAGCTGTCACAATACAATCTAACAAAATTGTTTCAAATGAAGTTAAAGACAACTAAGCGCTAGTAGGGGCATCGTAGCAAAAAAACCTAACAAATCTTTTGGCCAACCCAATACTTTTGGAGGGAGGGAGAGAGGAGGTAAAAGGAGCTGGGGAGTTCTGATTGGGATGGGTCAAATGGAGAGACTTCCGAAGTGATTATCAAAATTTTATTTCTTAATTTGCATGGTGATAAAGGTGTTCGCCTTATAACAATTTATAAACTTTATATTTATTTTGTGTGGGGTTTTTCACATCTGTATTGTATTTGCAATAAAAAGGCAAACAATAAAAACAATCTAATAGAAATGAGTAAAGAACACAAATGGGGAATTTAAAAAAAACAGAATTACCTTTTGAATATAGAAAAATGCACTTATCCTTACTCATAAATCATAAAAATGCAAATTAAACAAAAGTTATTTTTCATTCAAACTAGCAATAATGGAAAAATTAATAAAAAACAATATTGGCAAGAGTGTAGAACAAAAGGCATGCACTGTTTGTAGACCAATCCCTTTGTAGGAATAATTAGCAATATCCATCAAAATTTTAAATGCATTTATCTTTTGACCCAGAAATTCTACTCCTAGGAATAATCCTACAGATAGATACATTTGCATAAGTCTACACAGGTATGCTTACTGCAACATTATCTATAAAAAAACTTTATGGGAGTGAACTCTTCAATCAGACTGTCTTGGTTTAAATTCTGGCTTCAATACTTACAAGCCGTATGATCTTGGACAAGTCACTTAAACTATGTGTGCCTTGGTTTCCTTATCTGTAAAATGAAGATAATATTACTTACTCTATAGGATTGTTATGACAATTAAATGAGTTAATATACGTAAAGCCCTTAGAACTGTGCCTAGCATATAAAGAACTATATCAGTATTGGCTATTAACATTAATATTAATGTTAATAGCCAATACTGAATGTCAACTAGTAGAAAGCTGGTTAAGTAACTTATGCCATATCCAAAACTGTTTACACTAAACATCTTCCTTGCTACACACAAAAGATATAGTTAAGTTCACAAAGCCATAAACAGTCATTAACAATTTTTGACTTTTTTGCTTAAAAATATTCTAACATTATATAAATATTTGTTTTAAATATACCTTAATTTAGAAATTAAGTGCAAATTGAACTTTCCCTGCTTTGTAGAATACTAACCAATAAAATACATTATCAGTATGCAAAATGTGAAAGTCTGTGTGTGTGTGTATGTGTATATAGATATTCAACAAGTTAGCTGAATGTGCAGCTCAGTGTAGCATTAGAATACAAATAAATAAAATTGCTTAAGGGTTTAAATTTATCCTTTCCCCACAATTTGCATCCTTAAATCTACCTTTCTGTAAAGAGAACAAGTCAATCTTTTGAGATCCCCAGTTGGTACTACAATTTCGAATCATTTACTAAAGAACAATAGTGCTATATTTAGGGATACTATGGCATACAAACTTAAAAGATCTAATACCAAGACCTAATACTAATTAAAGAACCTCATACTATCATTGGAAAAAGAGTAATATACATGAAATCAAGTAACAGAAAGTACCCATGTAATTCTAACCTGTATTCATTTATCCAACACATTATCTTAATGTGTGCCCTTTGTCAGACACTATGGCTCTAGCTGTGTAGGTGAAAAAGTCTCTGTCCTCATGGAGCATACATTTTCACTGAAGAGAGACAATATAAACAAATGGACAACTAAATACCTGATACGATTTCAGGTAGTTAGAAGTGCTATGATGTGGTAAATTATACAACAAAGACTGCAAGTGCTTTCAGAATTCACAATAGAGAAGATCAAAGAAATCTACCTGTAAGAACGAATAGCTTAGTACAGTGCTCAGTACACAGTACTAACTCCCTAGAATGATAATGATTATGAGAAGCTGTAAAGGTGAAGGCTAGATTTGCTGTGGAGATGCTCTCAAGGCATTAGAAACAAGATTGGAGGCAAGTATGAGCATGTAAAATTTGTGAGACACAAAAGAAACTGGTCTGATTAGAGCAGAAGACAGAGAAGAAATGAGACTTGCAAGGTAGGACGTGTCAAATAATGGGAACCTTTAAAATTTAGGGGAAAAAAAAAACCTTTAAGAAGTATTTCCTATTGGCAGTTACTTCCCTGTATCTGGGATCCACCTCAAAGCAAAAGTAAAGAAGAGACTTATCTGGTTTGAAATAGGCAACCAGAAGGCTTTCAGTAGGCTTTTGGAAGCAGTGTTTTATGGAGGGCATTTGACAAGTTACATTTATTGGATAAAAAAGAAGAGATTAAGATTGTAACTTTTACACATATATCAACGAAACAGAATAAAGAGCCCTGAAATAAACCCACACATACATGGTCAAATAATTTATGACAAATGAGCCAAGAATACATGATGGGAAAAGGACAGTCTCCTCAATAAATGGTGTTGGGAAAACTGGACAGAATGAAACTGGATCACTATCTTACACCATACACAAAAATTAACTCCAAATGGTTAAAAGACTTGAATGTAAGACTTAAAACCGCAAGACTCCTAGAAGAAAACATAAGTGGTAAGCTCCTTGACATTGGTCTTGGTAATGATTTTGGGGGTTTGGCAAGAAAAGCAAAAATAAACAAGTAGGACTATATCAAACTATAAAGCCTCTGCACAGCAAAGGAAACTATTAAGAAAATGAAAAGGCAACCTACTGAATGTGAGAAAATATTTGCAAATCATATATCTGATAGGAGGTTACTACCCAAAATGCATAAAGAACTCATACAACTCAATACCAAAAAGTAATCTTATTTAAAAATGAAAAGATCTAAACAGACATTGTTGCAAAGAAGACATACAGATGCCCAACAGTTATGTGAAAAGGTGCTCAACACCATCAAGTAAATGCAAATCAAAACCACAATGAGATATCACTTCATACCTGTTAGAACAGCAATTATCAAAAAGATAAGAAAAAACAAGTGTTGGCCAGGATGTGGAAAAAAAGGGATCCCCTGTTCACTGCTAGTGAAAATGTAAATTGGTGTGGCCACTATGGGAAATTAATGAAGGTTCTTCAAAAAGGTAAAAATAGAACTACCATATGATCCAGCAATTCCACTTCTGGGTGTTTATCCAAAGAAAACAAAAACACTAATTCAAAAAGAAACATGCAGTCCCATGTTCATTGCAGCATTATTTACAATAGCCAAGATATG
The DNA here is from genome assembly GCF_028564815.1 of Eubalaena glacialis. Classification (NCBI taxonomy): domain Eukaryota; kingdom Metazoa; phylum Chordata; class Mammalia; order Artiodactyla; family Balaenidae; genus Eubalaena; species Eubalaena glacialis. The sequence continues at coordinate 52,161,247 of NC_083719.1, forward strand.
GAAACAACCTAAGCGTCCTTCAACTGATGAATAAAGAAAATGTAATATAGACAGATAACAAATGGATAGGTAAATTTTATCCAGCCATAAAAAGGAATGAAATCTTGTCACTTGCAACAATATGGATGGACCTTGGGGGTGTTATGCTAGGTAAAACAAGTCAGACAGAGAAAGACATACCACATGATCTCACTTATATGGGGAACCTAAAAAAAAAAATAAAAACAAAAAAGCCAAGCTCACAGATACAGAGAACAGATTGGTGGTGGTTGCCAAAGATGGCAGGGGTGGGGGCGAATGGGTGAAGAGGGTTGAAAGGTACAAACGTAAAATAAGTAAGTCATGGGAATATAGTGTACAGCATGGTGACTACGGTTAATAATAATGTATTGCAGGGCTTCCCTGGTGGCGCAGTGGTTGAGAATCTGCCTGCCAATGCACGGGACACGGGTTCGTGCCCTGGTCTGGGAAGATCCCACATGCCGCGGAGCAACTGGGCCCGTGAGCCGCAATTACTGAGCCTGCGCGTCTGGAGCCTGTGCTCCGCAACAAGAGAGGCCCGCGCACCGCGATGAAGAGTGGCCCCCGCTTGCCACAACTAGAGAAAGCCCTCGCACAGAAACGAAGACCCAACACAGCCATAAATAAAGAAAAATAAATTTAAAAAAAATTATTAAAAAAAAATACTGAAAAAAAAATGTATTGCATATTTGCAAGTTGATAAGAGAGGAGACTTAAAAATTTCTCACCATGGGGGAAAAAAACAATTCTGTAACTATGTATAGTGATGGATGTTAACCAGACTAACTGTGGTGATCGTTTCGCAATACATACAAATATTGAATCATTATGCTGTACAACTAAAACTAATATAACATATGCCAGTTATACCTCAATTTTTTTTAATGGTAAATTTTGTGTTTTTACCACAATAAAAAAAATTTTTTTTTTTTTTTAAAGAAGAGAGCTTAAGTCCAGAAGGCCATTAAGAGATGGAAACCTAGACCAGAATGAAGGCAGAAGGGTGAATGGTCCTGCCTGGGCCACTTAGGTTACCAGCCGTGACTGGTTTTCTGCCCCGTCCCTCCCCACCCCCTACGCCCCACGCCCCACAGTAACAAGCGCTCACTACCTTTTTCAGAGACTGTGTGAAAGAAACAAGAAGCTCAGGAAAAAAGACATGTTTGGAGCACCTGAAGGGAAGCCCGCAAGTTAACCAATTCTTTCAATTCCCCACCCCTGTGTCTTTCTGTCCTAACAGGTGGGATTCTAGAGCCGGAAAAGAACGGGACTCAAGGCCTGGCTGGACGTTAGGTATTCAGTTCCTCGGAGGTAAGGGTCCCACCACTGGGGCTGCAGCTCCATATCCTGGGAGTTGCCAACCCCGGGGCAAGTTTCAACCGTTATGGCGCTCTCCCCGGCACATCGCTTACCACCACGCAGAGCCCCGGACTTCAGGTCGTCTCAGCCTACCGGAGATGCGGCTCTGCGGCCGAGGACCCGCGCGCGCTGATTGCTGATTGGTTCTGCTCCCAGCCAATCCCGGAACTTGCTCGGCCGCTGACAAACAGGCCGCGCCGCTGCTTCGGGATTGGTAGCAGGGCTGTGGGTGTCGCGCCTTTTCTGACGATTCGGACAACATGGCGGCCGAAGGTGGTAGCGAGTCACAGCTGAGAAGGAGAAGGCGCCAGGACCCGGAGGAACCTGAAAAAACGGAACTCGGCGAGGGAGAGCTGGTAGTGGCTGTGGCCCAAGAGAACGAAGAAGAAAATGAAGAGCGCTGGGTTGGGCCCTTACCTGTAGAGGCAACGCTGGTCAAGAAGAGGAAAGGTAGCTACAGAGATAGGCACAGGGCAGGTTGGAATGCTGTGTCCCCCGAGTAGGAGAGTTCAAGCCAGACCCCAAAACGGAGGATTTGTGCCCTCGGAACAGAGGGTCGTCTTCTCACTTCTGGCCGTTGTTTACTCCCGAAATAGTTATTTGGTTTGAGTAAAGCGTCTTTTTGATAATATCTAACACAATTAATCTCTGATTTGTTACAATAGATGCTAAAGCTAATTTATGCCGGTACTTACGTGTTTGGCGCCTCTCATTTAATCCGTACAGCAGACGTATGAGGTTGGAATTTTTAACCCCGTTTAGCAGATGTGGATGAGAATACTGGTTCTATTTAATGTTGTCAGTTCAAGAGTGGTGTAGTGTGTTGGGCCGCCGGGGCAGGCGGTGCCTATTTAGAGTGGTAAAGAATAGGTAAAGATAATTTCAATCCTGACTCTTCCACTAATGAGTTTTCTGACATAGTTACATAAGTTTCCTGGATCACAAATCTTTCATCTAAAAACCAAGGTCTGTGGTTTTCAAACCATACTCGTGAGATACCATGGCCTGAAGCATTTTGCCACTAACGTGGATTAGTGACAAAATTTTATCAACTAAAAAGGGTGGTCCAAAAAAGGGCGGGGGGGGGCAGTGGTGAAAGGGACAGATTAAATTTTCTTATTTTTCAAGTTCTTTGAAATGTTTTCCTTAAACGTGTAAGACCATTAAAATGTGATCTTTCTGAAAGTTCAAATCTTTATTACTCTCCCTACTTAAAAATTTTAAGTGATTTCTCATTATTTTCAAAACAAAGTCCAAACTCCCTAACATAGCATACAAGGTCCTTCTTGATATGATTTCTCCTTACCTCCCTCAGTGCATTTCCATTACTTCCCTCTACCAAACCCTTGTAGTTCCTTCTTACTCTGTGCTTCAGCCATACTAAAACACTTGAGAATTGGGCATGCCCTTTTTCTCCTGTGAATGCCTGTGTGGCTTCATGGTGTCTCTACCTGGAATAATTTCCCTCACCCATTTCACTTAACCTACTATTGTTCAACCTTTAGCACTCAGCTCAGCTATCACCTCCTCTGGGAAACCTGTGACTTCTCCAGTCTGGGCTAGGTTTCTAAAGCACATTGATCATAAATCTGAGGTATGTTTATCACACTGAATTTATAGGTAGCCTTCAAATTTTATGTATCCGAATTTTGAAGAAGCTACTTTTTTGAACAGTGTACATTAACACCCTTAAAGTGCATTACCTTTTTTTTTACTACTAAGTCTTTCTGTTAAATGTTTCCATAGCAATTGTTTCCTCATTACACTTGCTACATTTTTAATTGTATATTTATTCATGTGATTGTCTGATTAATGTTTCTCTTCACTGTTAAGACTGTAAACATATAAGAGCAAAGAACATGCCTGTTTTGCTCCAGTGCTTGGTACAGTGCTTTGCATATAGCAGATACTCGATAAGTATTGAATGATTGAATATTATAATGTTTATGCTCGTAATTATTTTCTTGCACTAGATTTCATGTCCTTTTTTTGTGGAAATGAGTGGAGGGAATGGAAAAATCCAAAAATATCAAAGTGCTGATATTAGCATGAGGAGACAAAAAGCTTATAAACTTGATACAATTGAGACAATTAGATGTTTATTCTATTTAAGCCAGTCAGTAGTGTATTCAGTTTGAAGAAAAAGTTGAAATTTAAAAACATGTATGAAATGTTAGAAAAATATCATTGAAGATTTTATCTAAAAGGACAGGGGTTTAAAACTTTCTAGAAATGGAACCATCCCCTTTAACATGTTCTTTGGACATTGGACTTCTGTACACATTTTCAGAAAGACACTATAAATGATGATATGGCATTACCTTTAATTAAACTGATGGTTTCTCAAGGACAGGAACTATGTGTTAATTCTTCTTTATGTCCATGTCTCTTGGAACCTAGTTTGTTTTCAATAAATATCTGTTCAACAAGTGAACTAACAAACAGCAAAAGGAATATGCATCAGATAGGATTAAATTTAGCTGCATATTACAGAAAAATTCAATATGACAGTAACATTAAAAAGATAAAAGTCCTAAAGTAGACAATCTAGGATTGGTGTGGAGGCTCCAAAGGGACCTAGGTTCTTTCCAACTTCCTGCCCAAACGTCACTAGGGTATGGACCTCATCTTTGTCCTTAGTGTTTGTTAGAATTAACAGTGCTTATCTCCCAGTTCCCAGCTGTAGGACTGAATAAGGGAAGAAGGGCATAACTCTTCAAGGAGACTTCTTGACTGTTACACGACACTTTCACTTTTATCTCATTGGCATTTGGTCACACCTAATTGCAGAGATGGTGAGAAAGATCTTGTGGCTGGATGTCAATATTCCCATATAAAAACAGGGGTTCTGTTACTAAAAATGAAGGGAAAAGTAATTTGTTGGATACAACTTTGAGTCTGCTATATAGTAGTTACGAAAAACCATGAAACAGTCATGCTTAATTTAGGAACTTTTTATAGGCGTGTTTGGCCATCATGGATTGTTTTGTTGGTTACAAGTATAATGGCATTTTTTACTAGTAAAATTTTTCATAGCTCATATAATGAAATATTTCCTCAGATTACCACTCTTAAAAATGTTTTGCCCTTGGGAAAGGTTGAGAAGCACTCAACTGGATATTCTCTAGGATTTTCTCAGCTCCAAAAATCTAAGCATTTATCTTGTTTACCTGTTTCAAACCTGGTATCAGTGACTTCAAAGAGGATCATTGCCTTCAAGATAAACTGAGACATTCTAGATTGTCACTGGCCTCTTATTACTTATTTAAATGAGCACTAATAATTGGATCTACATGGTTAGAAATATGGTTGTGATATTTTCATGAAACTTTAAGATTTTTGGTTTTTAATGGAACCTTTATATTAAGCCTGAACCACTCAATTCTTAAGTTCTGGGAACAGTTAAGCGTCTATATAGTACTTGAGAACCTGTTATGACCGACTAAATAATGGTGCTATTCAGTACTGTGAAATAATAAGTTACAACTGACGTAACTGACACTGGATTTTCTTTTTCATTATACGTGAATTGAGAGAAATTAAAATCTAGAAGAAAATACAAAATAGCATTCCAGTTGTTAAAAAATATTTTTCTTTACTTTTTTTCCTTAGTTCTAGAGTTTGAAAGAGTCTATCTTGATAATCTCCCCAGTGCATCCATGTATGAGCGCAGTTACATGCATAGAGATGTTATCACCCATGTGGTATGCACCAAGTAAGTCTATCACATCTTAATTTTTTTCTGAGAAGTTTATCCTTTTTTAAAATGCTTCAATTTTGAGATGGATTTGTAGAAGTAGCTTTATGATATTAAGGATTTCTATTTCATTCCATAGTTTTTGTAATAGTTTATGTTAAATAAAGACCTACATGGTCTTTCCTATATCATACAAGGAATGCATTCTCTAAGACAAAATTCCCTAGTTTGTGTACATGTCTTTTGGAGATAAATGCCAAAAGGGGATGGTCCAGGTAGTGTCTGAGCTTCCATGAAGAAGAGTCTATTAGTTAAGATGGGAGTAATTGGTAGCTGGCCTCTTCAGTACTAATGGGGAAAATGATGAGATCTAAGACATTCTGGAAATGTCACAGGACCTTCAAAATAGCTGAATAGGGATTTGTAGAAGGATAATAATAATAATAGTAATATTCTGCTCTTTGTCGAGTGCATATTATGTCCAGGTACAGTGCCAAGGCTTTTTCATAAATTGTTTCATTTATCTTAACAATCTTATAAGGTAGTATCATCTACATTTTACAGATAAGGAAGCAGGTTTAGAGGGGTTAAATGGCAGATGAGGCTCGAGGAAAAAGGCAAGGACTAAACCCCAGAGGGTTTTCTATTTCTTATATGGAATTTGAACCTGATTGGGAGAGTAACACCATATATATATATGTATATATATATATTTTTTTAAGATCACTCTGGCTGTGGTGAGATGAATGGATTCAAATAGAGCAAGAATGGATACAGAGAGAGCAGTTAGGAGGCTAATACAGAAACCTAGATGAGATATGATAGTGGCTGGGATGATATTGGCAGTGAGCATGGAAAGAAGAAGATGAGTTGTTGCTCTTTGGATCAGTCTATTCTTGATCTCTTGGAGACAGTTAAAGATTTAAATTAAATATCTTTATATTTCATTTATGGGATAATTTTAACCAAATATTAACTCTTTTTTCCTAGTCCAAAGTTGTCAGTGTATAAAGCAGCATATAGGACTAGCATTCTATCACTCCAAGTTTCTTTGTTTAACCTAAGTCAGCAGGGTGTAATAGAAAGATTTTTGAAGATTTTATAGAAACCTAGATTTTGAAGTTAGGCAGACCCAGTATTGAATGCTGCTCTCCAGCTATGGACCTGTGGCAAATACATTTAACATTTTAAAACTATTTCCTAATTTTTAAAAAGGTGGTAAAAAATATTCACCCTAATAGAGTTGCTGTAAAGGTAGTTGTAACTAAGATAATGTATGTAGAGTACTTGACATATACTAGGTTTCAACAAATGGTTTCTATTTTTATATACCTGACAGAGGAGGCTATACTGTACAAGATTTTGATACTTAAACAACCAAAATACCTTGGATAGTATCTGAAACAAACTTACATTGAATTTTGCTGTATATGTAAGTAGTATGTTGGAATTTAATTATTTATCAACTTCTGAAAGATAGTACATTTTCCCTGTGAAAAGACTCCCTATAGGGTAATTTTAGCATTAAAGGACCCTAAGATCTAGTGATTCCTGGTGAGATTTTTCTTTTTTTTTTTTTTTTTTTTTTTTTAATGTCAAGTTCTAGCTCAATTCTGATCCTAGCTCTTGGATTTAAAATTAGTGCAGCAGAAGCTGTTATGATATCCAAAAAAGAGCATCAAATTTTGCAATGTTCTGTCTACGCTAATATAGTGATATAGTGGTCTGCATAAAGGAAGGTTTTTTTTTTTTTAACCTGTTATTTAAGAGTCCAAGATTCTCAGTGAATGATTGCTTTGGGAGTACTAAGTGATTCATAGATCTGTTTTAGAAATTAACTTCTACAATTTTATATATGCAGGACAGACTTTATTATTACTGCCAGTCATGATGGACATGTTAAATTCTGGAAAAAAGTAGAAGAGGGGATTGAATTTGTTAAACATTTTCGCAGTCACCTAGGTAAGAATTTCACTTTTTTTTTTTTTTTTGGCTCTCTTTTAAACTGTACTGATTAAAGTTTCTTTTAAAATATTTTTTCTTTCAATTATGTCCATTTCATTGATGTTTACTAGAATGTTTTAATTTGATTTATTTAAATAGGAGTTATTGAGAGTATTGCAATTAGCTCTGAGGGAGCATTGTTCTGTTCCGTGGGTGATGATAAAGCAATGAAGGTGTTTGATGTAGTGAACTTTGACATGATCAATATGCTGAAGCTTGGGTGAGTCTTTTTAAAAGTATATATTTTTTTAACTTAGTGGAAGAATTCTTGAACTAAATTTCCCTGTTCCATAGGTATTTCTAAACAGAATATATTACCATTCCATTAAAAAATGTGACTTTCGATTTTACTTGGGAAAATTAAATATTATGAATCCTTGTTACAATGCTGTTTGGGAGCTCCTGCTGTGTTTTTTGTCATTAATTACAGCAGAAATGTCCCAACAGCGCCACAACAAGGATTCATTATATCCATTTGACACTACTTAATAAATTAATGAGTATCCATCATGTCTAATTTACTGGTACATAGAATTAACTTCCTTGTTATGCTTATTTCAGTAATATGGCATTGTGTTTGTATAAGGCTTATGCACATTTTTGGAGTTGTTGGTTATTTTAACTTTGAAGTATACTGACATCCAAACTATGTGTTTAGACTGTACAGTAATGAGATTAAACAAAAGACCATACCCTGGGTAGCTTAAGCAACAGAAATTTATTTTCTCACAGCTTCGGAGGCTGGAAAGTCCAAAATCAAGGTTCCAGCAGGGTGTGGTTTCTGGTGAGGACTCTCTTCCAGGTTTCACACTTTGTCCTCGTTAGAGACGGGAAAGAGTGGGGAATATTTTACTCTTCCACTTCTTAGAAGGCCACAGGCCTGTGGGATTAGGGCCCCACCTTTATGACCTCATTTAACCTTAATTACCTCTTTAAAACCCTTTCTCCAGATACAGTCACTTTGGAGATGTGGGCTTCACCATATGAATTGGAGGAATAGGGGGTTGGAACTACACAATTCAGTATGTAGCAGGAATTCTTTGGAATTTCCTTCAAAATCAGTTTATGAGACACTGAAGGAAATCAGTCTCATTATTTGTGGTCAGAACTTATTTTTTGACTACAAATAGAAATACCTATTGATCATGTGTCTTATTCCCCAGCTTTGTTTCCCTCAGACTTTAGCTATTTTAAAAAATCAAATCTATTCATAAATGTTGAACATTTGCCCCCTTTGAGGATATTGAAAGAGCACCAGGCATATCTTGTTTTATTGTGCTTCACAGATACTGTGGGGTTTTGGGCAAATAGAAGTTTGTGGCAACCCTGCATGAACAAGTCTATACTCACCATTTTCCCAGCAGCATTTGCTAAGTTTGTGTCATTATTTCACATTTTGGAAATGCTCATAATATTTCAACTTTTTCATTATTTTTGTATTTGTTATGGTGGTCAGTGATCTCTGATGTTACTATTACAAAAAGATTATGACTTGCTGAAGGCTCAGATGACAATTAGCATTTTTTTTAGCAATAAAATATATTTTTTTGAATTTCTGAATTTTATTTATTTTTTTAATACAGCAGCTTCTTATTAGTTGTCCATTTTATACATATAAGTGTATATATGTCACTCCCAGTCTCCCAATTCATCACACCACCCCCCTCTCCCCACCCCCCCCGCCACTTTCCCCCCTTGGTGTCCATACGTTTGTTCTCTACATCTGTGTCTCAATTTCTGCCCTGCAAACCGGTTCATCTGTACCGTTTTTCTAGGTTCCACATATATGTGTTAATATACGATATTTGTTTTTCTCTTTCTGTCTTATTTCACTCTGTATGACAGTCTCTAGATCCATCCACATCTCTACAAATGACCCAATTTCGTTCCTTTTTATGGCTGAGTAATATTCCATTGTATATATGTACCACATCTTCTTTATCCATTCATCTGTCGATGGACACTTAGGTTGCTTCCATGACCTAGCTATTGTAAACAGTGCTGCAGTGAACATTGGGGTGCATGTGTCTTTTTGAATTATGGTTTTCTCTGCGTATACGCCCAGTAGTGGGATTGCTGGGTAATATGGTAATTCTTTTTTAGTTTTTGAAGGCACCTCCATACTGTTCTCCATAGTGGCTGTATCAATTTACATTCCCACCAACAGTGCAGGAGGGTTTCCTTTTCTCCACACCCTCTCCAGCATTTGTTTGTAGATTTTCTGATGATGCCCATTCTAACTGGTGTGAGGTGATACCTCATTGTAGTTTTGATTTGCATTTCTCTAATAATTAGTGATGTTGAGCAGCTTTTCATGTGCTTCTTGGCCATCTGTATGTCTTCTTTGGAGAAATGTCTATTTAGGTCTTCTGCCCATTTTTGGATTGGGTTGTTTGCTTTTTTAATATTCAGCTGCATGAGCTGTTTATATATTTTGGAGATTAATCCTTTGTCTGTTGATTCACTTGCAAATATTTTCTCCCATTCTGAGGGTTGCCTTTTCGCCTTGTTTGTAGTTTCCTTTGCTGTGCAAAAGCTTTTAAATTTCATTAGGTCCCATTTGTTTATTTTTGTTTTTATTTCCATTTCTCTAGGAGGTGGATCAAAAAAGGTCTTGCTGTGATTTATGTCAAAGAGTGTTCTTCCTATGTTTTCCTCTAAGAGTTTTATAGTGTCCAGTCTTACATTTAGGTCTCTAATCCATTTTGAGTTTATTTTTGTGTATGGTGCTAGGGAGTGTTCTAATTTCATTCCTTTACATGTAGCTGTCCAGTTTTCCCAGCACCACTTATTGAAGACACTGTCTTTTCTCCATTGTATATCCTTGCCTCCTTTGTCATAGATTAGTTGACCATAGATGCGTGGGTTTATCTCTGGGCTTTCTATCCTGTTCCATTGATCTATATTTCTGTTTTTGTGCCAGTACGATACTATCTTGATTACTATAGCTTTGTAGTATAGTCTGAAGTCCGGGAGTCTGATTCCTCCAGCTCCGTTTTGTTCCCTCAAGACTGCTCTGGCTATTTGGGGTCTTTTGTGTCTCCATACAAATTTTAAGATTTTTTGTTCTAGTTCTATAAAAAATGCCATTGGTAATTTGATAGGGATTGCACTGAATCTGTAGATTGCTTTGGGTAGTATAATCATTTTCACAGTATTGATTCTTTCAATCCAAGGACATGGTATATCTCTCCATCTGTTGGTATCATCTTTAATTTCTTTCATCAGTGTCTTATAGTTTTCTGCATACAGGTCTTTTGTCTCCCTAGCTAGGTTTATTCCTAGGTATTTTATTCTTTTTTTTTGCACTGGTAAATGGGAGTGTTTCCTTAACTTCTCCTTCAGATTTTTCATCATTGGTGTATAGGAATGCAAGAGATTTCTGTGCATTAATTTTGTATCCTGCAACTTTACCAAATTCATTGATTAGCTCTAGTAGTTTTCTGGTGGCATCTTTAGGATTCTGTATGTATAGTATGTCATCTGCAAACAGTGACAGTTTTACTTCTTCTTTCCCAATTTGTATTCCTTTTATTTCTTTTTCTTCTCTGATTGCCATGGCTAGGACTTCCAAAACTATGTTGAATAATAGTGGCGAGAGTGGACATCCTTGTTCCTGATCTTAGAGGAAATGCTTTCAGTTTTTCACCATTGACAATGATGTTTGCTGTAGGTTTGTCATATATGGGCTTTATTATGCTGAGGTAGGTTCCCTCTATGCCCACTTTCTGGAGAGTTTTTATCCTAAATCGGTGTTGAATTTTGTCAAAAGCTTTTTCTGCATCTATTGAGATGATCATATGATTTTTATTCTTCAGTTTGTTAATATGGTGTATCACATTGATTGGTTTGCGTATATTAAAGAATCCTTGCATCCCTGGGGTAAATCCCACTTGATCATGGTGTAGGACCCTTTTAATGTGTTGTTAGATTGTGTTTGCTAGTATTTTGTTGAGGATTTTTGCATCTGTATTCATCAGTGGTATTGGTCTGTAATTTTCTTTTTTTGTAGTATCTTTGTCTGGTTTTGGTATTAGGGTGATGGTGGCCTCTTAGAGTGAGTTTGGGAGTGTTCCTTCCTCACAATTTTTTGGAAGAGTTTGAGAAGGATGGGTGTTAGCTCTTCTCCAAATGTTTGATAGAATTCACCTGTGAAGCCATCTGGTCCTGGACTTTTGTGTGTTGGAAGATTTTTAATCACAGTTTCAATTTCATTACTTGTGATTGGTCTGTTGATATTTTCTATTTCTTCCTGGTTCAGTCTTGAAAGGTTATGCTTTCCTAAGAATTTGTCCATTCCTTCCAGGTTGTCCATTTTATTGGCATAGAGTTGCTTGTAGTAGTCCCTTAGGATGCTTTGTATTTCTGCGGTGTCTGTTGTAACTTCTCCTTTGTCTTTTCTAATTTTATTGATTTGAGTCCTCTCTCTCTTTTCTTGATGAGTCTGGCTAATGGTTTATCAATTTTGTTTATCTTCTCAAAGAACCAGATTTTAGTTTTATTGATCTTTGCTATTGTTTTGTTTCTATTTCATTTATTTCTGCTCTGATCTTTATGATTTCTACTAACTTTGGATTTTGTTTGTTCTTCTTTCTGGAGTTCCTTTAGCTGTAAGGTTAGATTGTTTATTTGAGATTTTTCTTGTTCCTTGAGGTAGGCTTGTATTGCTGTAAACTTCTGTCTTAGAACTGCTTTTGCTGCATCCCATAGGTTTTGGATTGTCGTGTTTTTGTTGTCATTTGTCTCTAGGTATTTTTTGATTTCCTCTTTGATTTCTTTAGTGATCTCCTGGATATTTCATAGCGTATTGTTTACCCTCCACGCGTTTGTGTTTTTTACGTTTTTTCCCTGTAATTGATTTCTAATCTCATAGTGTTGTGATCAGAAAAGATGCTTGATATGATTTCAGTTTTCTTAAATTTACTGAGGCTTGATTTGTGACCCAAGATGTGATCTCTCCTGGAGAATATTTCGTGCGCAATTGAGAAGAAAGTAATCTGCTGTTTTTGGATGGAATGTCCTATAAATTAAATCTGTCTGGTCTATTGTGTCATTTAAAGCTTGTGTTTCCTTATTAATTTTCTGTTTGGATGATCTGTCCACTGGTGTGACGTGTTAAAGTCCCCCACTATTATTGTGTTACTGTCGATTTCCTCTTTTATAGCTGTTAGCAGTTGCCTTATGTATTGAGGTGCTCCTATGTTGGGTGCATATATATTTATAATTGTGATATCTTCTTCTTGGATTGGTCCCTTGATCATTATGTAATGTCCTTCCTTGTCTCTTGTAACAATCATTATTTTTAAAGTCTATTTTATCTGATATGAGTATTGCTACTCCAGCTTTCTTTTGATTTCCATTTGCATGGAATATCTTTTTCCATCCCCTCACTTTCAGTCTGTATGTGTCCCTAGGTCCAAAGTGGGTCTCTTGTAGACAGCATATATATGGGTCTTGTTTTTGTATCCATTCAGCAAGCCTGTGTCTTTTGGTTGGAGCATTTAATCCATTCACGTTTAAGGTAATTATTGATATGTATGTTCCTATTCTCGTTTTCTTAATTGTTATGGGTTTGTTTTTGTAGGTCCTTTTCTTCTCTTGTGTTTCCCGCTTAGAGAAGTTCCTTTGGCATTTGTTGTAGAGCTGGTTTGGTGGTGCTGAATTCTCTTAGCTTTTGATTTCTCCGTCGAATCTGAATGAGATCCTTGCCGGCTAGAGTAATCTTGGTTGTAGGTTCTTCCCTTTCATCACTTTAATTATATCATGCCACTCCCTTCTGGCTTGTAGAGTTTCTGCTGAGAAATCAGCTGTTAACCTTATGGGAGTTCCCTTGTATGTTATTTGTCGTTTTTCCCTTGTTGCGTTCAATAATTTTTCTTTGTCTTTAATTTTTGCCAATTTGATTACTATGTGTCTCGGCATGTTTCTCCTTGGGTTTATCCTGCCTGGCACTCTCTGCGCTTCCTGGATTTGGGTGGCTATTTCCTTTCCCATGTTAAGGAAGTTTTCGACTATAATCTCTTCAAATATTTTCTCGGGTCCTTTCTCTCTCTTCTCCTTCTGGGACCCCTATAATGCGAATGTTGTTACGTTTAATATTGTCCCAGAGGTCTCTCAGGCTGTCTTCATTTCTTTCATTCTTTTTTCTTTAATCTGTTCCGCAGTAGTGAATTCCACCATTCTGTCTTCCAGGTCACTTATCCGTTCTTCTGCCTCAGTTATTCTGCTATTGATTCCTTCTAGTGTATTTTTCATTTCTGTTATTGTATTGTTCATCTCTGTTTGTTTGTTCTTTAATTCTTCTAGGTCTTTGTTAAACATTTCTTGCACCTTCTCGATCTTTGCTTCCATTCTTTTTCCGAGGTCCTGGATCATCTTCACTATCATTATTCTGAATTCTTTTTCTGGAAGGTTGCCTATCTCCACTTTGTTTAGTTGTTTTTTTGTGGTTTTATCTTGTTCCTTCATCTGGTACATAGCCCTCTGCCTTTTCATCTTGTCTATCTTTCTGTGAATGTGGTTTTTGTTCCACAGGCTGCAGGATTGTAGTTCTTCTTGCTTCTTGCTTCTGCCTCTGGTGGATGAGGCTATCTAAGAGGCTTGTGCAAGTTTCCTGATGGGAGGGACTGTGGTGGTGGGTAGAGCTGGCTGTTGCTGTGGTGGGCAGAGCTCAGCAAAACTTTAATCCGCTTTTTCTGCTGATGAGTGGGGCTGGGTTCCCTCCCTGTTGGTTGTTTGGCCTGAGGCGACCCAACACTGGAGCCTACCCGGCTCTTTGGTGGGGCTAATGGCGGACTCTGGGAGGGCTCACGCCAAGGAATACTTCCCAGAACTTCTGCTGCCAGTATCCTTGTCCTCATGGTGAGACACAGCCACCCCCCGCCTCTGCAGGACACCCTCCAACACTAGTAGGTAGGTCTGGTTCAGTCTCCTACGGGGTCACTGCTCCTTCCCCTGGGTCCCGATGCACACACTACTTTGTGTGTGCCCTCCAAGAGTGGAGTCTCTGTTTCCCCCAGTCCTGTCGAAGTCCTGCAGTCACATCCCGCTAGCCTTCAAAGTCTGATTCTCCAGGAATTCCTCCTCCTGTTACTGGATCCCCAGGTTGCGAAGCCTGACGTGGGGCTCAGAACCTTCACTCCAGTGGGTGGACTTCTGTGGTATACGTGTTCTCCAGTTTGTGAGTCACCCACCCAGCAGTTATGGGAATTGATTTTATTGTGATTGCTTCCCTCCTACCATCTCATTGTGGCTTCTCCTTTGTCTTTGGATGTGGGGTATCGTTTTTGGTGAGTTCCAGTGTCTTCCTGTCATTGATTGTTCAGCAGTTAGTTGTGATTCTGGTGCTCTCGCAAGAGGGAGTCAATAAAATATTTTTTAATTAAGGTACGTATATCCATATATTTATATATATTTATATTTTTAGACATAGTGCGATTGCACACTTAATAGACTACAGGTAGTATAAACATAAACTTTTATATGCCCTGGGAAACCAAAAAATCCATGTGACTTGCTTTATTGCAGTTTTCACTTTATTGCAGTGGTCTGGAACCAAACCTGTAATATCTCCAAGGTATGCCTATATTTTTTAAGCTTTGATAGAAATTCTAAGAGTCCCTAAAAGGTTTTGAACATTACCTCAATCATTGGAATAACTGTGTAACTTCTCAGACTGACTATTTTGAAGGAGACAACACACAATTGAATATATAAGTTTTGTATGTTGATTAAATCTGTCCAGTTCTTTTACAGTTTATCAGGTAGCATGTTCAAAGCTCATAGTTGTAAGATCAAGCAACTGATAATGAGAGTGTGATATCAGAATGTTTTTCTGTTGAGCATAGTCATGACTAAAATATTTTTATGTTAAATATTTCAAGAATGGATTTGTGAAGTATACTGTTACATGCTAACCTTTAAAAGTAAGTTATACATAGATGGAGACATAGACAAAGATCCAAAAAACAATGCCCTGGAGTATTTTAAGGCCCACGTCTGTTCAGGTTTCCTTGTAAATGATCTGCTGTATGCAGTTCTCTTCTTGTGGTTTGATAAATCCTCAGAAGTTATTATCATTGCATTGATGAAGTCACAAAGAGAAAAATCAGTAGGTATTCTTATTCTTCCCCATTCTGTATCTCTGTCTGCTATTTCCGAGCAAAGAATCCAAAACAAGTAAATCACTGGCCAGGACATTTTTTGGTGATGAGAATGAGGAAGGATGCTTACTTCTTGTATTGACCTCTTTTTTTCCCCCTCAATTCTTTACTATTTTAGCTATTTTCCTGGACAGTGTGAGTGGATCTATTGCCCAGGGGATGCCATATCTTCAGTTGCTGCTTCTGAGAAGAGTACAGGAAAAATTTTCATTTATGACGGTCGAGGAGATAACCAGCCGCTACATATTTTTGACAAACTCCATATATCACCTCTTACTCAGATACGGCTAAACCCAGTTTACAAAGCAATAGTGTCTTCTGACAAATCTGGAATGATTGAATACTGGACCGGTCCTCTTCATGAATATAAATTCCCCAAAAATGTGAACTGGGAATATAAAACTGACACAGATTTATATGAATTTGCCAAGTGCAAGGCTTATCCAACCAGCATATGTTTTTCACCTGATGGGAAGAAAATAGCCACTATTGGTTCTGATAGAAAAGTTAGAATTTTCAGATTTTTAACTGGAAAACTCATGAGAGTCTTTGATGAATCACTAAGTGTAAGTGCCATATAAATTTAATCAGATTTTACTTTTGGGAAAATGTCTTTATTTTGTGCTATTTCTTAAAAGATATTTTTTTTCTGGATATGGACATTTAGATTGATGATCATTTTCTCTTAGCACATTAAAGATATTATTCAGCTGTCTGCTGTCTTGCATTGTTGCTCTTCAAAACTCCCTTCTCTAGGTTTATGATATGATAAATTCTGAGCCAGTTTTCTTATACTTATGTGTCTTTTTTTTCAGTTTTGTTTTGTTTGCAAGCTCCTTCTTTTGAGATCCTCAAAACCCATGCTAGGCCCCCTTCTCTTCTCACTATACACTCCTGTCTGTCTGTATAACTACTTCCAAATTTATTTTTCCAGCTTTCTATTATAAACAGACCTGGTCCTATCCTTTTATTTTATTTATTTATTTATTTTTGCTGTCTTCGTGAATGGCACAAATACCCATCTGCTTGCACAAGCCAGAATCTGAGTCATCTTTACCTGTTTTTCCTTACCACTCTATTTAATTCATCATGAGTCCTGTTAATTTTACTTTCTACATATACTTTACATACATTTCTTTGAGCACAGCTGTCACTACCCTAGCTCATGATCTTTTGCCTGGCCTATTGCCTGGACTACTCCCTGCATCTATTCTGGCTTCCTCCTAATCTGTTATTCATGCTACACCCAAAGGAGTCTTTTCAAAGCACATATCTGATCTTGTCATACTTTGAATCTCTTAGTGACTACCTGTTGTTCTTAGGATCAAGACCAAATCGTGGCCTGCCATATTGTGCCTTCAACCTACCTCTACTACCTCTTACTCTAGCCAGTCAGGCCTTCTTTCAGTTCTTGACTATGTCTTCCACCACAGGGCCTTTGCATATGCTGTCCCTCATGTGTGGAGTGACCCCTCTCCCCGTTCCTCCCATTACCTATTGAACTCATCCTTCAAATCTTGAAGAGTCATTTTCCCTGGTAATTTTCCACTGTTCTTACAGTCTCAGACAACTTTTTTTTTTTTAATGTGGTTGTTGTATCACTGTTTCTTTTAGAATATTTGGTCTTATTATATGATTAATGTGTATCAACCCCCAGTAAACTAAACTGTGTGTGATTTATGGTCCTGTATCTGTTTTGCTTATGATTGTATTTCCAGCATTAAGAACAATACTTGACACATAATTACTGCTAACAAGAATTTATTGGGACTTCCCTGGCAGTCCAGTGGTTAAGACACCGCGCTTCCACTGCAGGCGGCACGGGTTCGATCCCTGGTTGGGGAACTAAGATCCTGCATGCTGTGCAGCGTGGCCAATAAAACAGAAAAAAAAAAAAAAGAATATATTAGAGCATGTAGTTGTAGAATAAGAGTTTTTATCCATGCTAAGGTAATTGCTTTTTGTGGATATTTGAGTCTCATCACGTGTTTCCATCATGTGGTTCTCTAACTGCTAATGGTATGTTGAATCCTCTGAAAGGCTGTGGGTTGAACCTTTGTAGTGATAATGTTTACTGTATGACGGTGTCAATTCTACAGTCTTGGTAGTCAGCAGTTTACATTAGATTCCCTGAATTAAGCGCTTCAAAAATGTTATCACCCTTATTAGTGATACTCTTGTTTGGTGGCAAGTAGTAATACGTTGGGTTGATCATCTGCCTGAAGGAATATGAATCCAGACAAAAGGGAAGATTTTTTTTGCTAATCAAATCATCCTCATAACTCTTTTTTTTTTTTTTTAAATGGAAAGATCACATTCTTTTTTTTTTTCCTTTAAATTTATTTATTTATTTATTTATTTTTGGCTGTGTTGGGTCTTCGTTTCTGTGCGAGGGCTTTCTCTAGTTGCAGCGAGCGGGGGCCACTCTTCATCGCGGTGCGCGGGCCTCTCACTGTCGCGGCCTCTCTTGTTGCGGAGCGCAGGCTCCAGGTGCGCAGGCTCAGTAGTTGTGGCTCACGGGCCTAGTTGCTCCGCGGCATGTGGGATCTTCCCAGACCAGGGCTCGAACCTGTGTCCCCTGCATTGGCAGGCAGATTCTCAACCACTGCGCTACCAGGGAAGCCCACTCATTTTCTTATTGGAAGAATATAGCTTTCCGTTATGCTTTTAGGAGAAGGAGAAACCTTTCATTTTGATATTTTCTTCTTTAATGCTGGCTGGTAACTACATATTGGTTTCAACTTAAATATAATTTTAAAACTCTTTACAACTTGCGGCTCTTCCCAGATTCCTTAAGAAAAGAAATACTTAAAATCTATTCTCCAGATATAAATCTCTTAACACATATACTCTGAGATGTTCAATCCACTGTTTCTTCACTGTTGTCTTTAACATATGTTGAAATTATAGGACTAAGGTAATACGAGAAGGTCAGTAGCAAAGTGTATGACAGAAGTTGAAATTCAGAATGAGAGAGTTTGCAAAAAAAAAAAAGGCAAATGCCAGTTAAATTATTTACAATGCTAATGACTGGTTAATGACTAGAATTTCATAGTCCCATGTTAAGGGAGGGAGCTTCTAACTAGTTAGAGTCCTGGTTTAATAGACAAATTTAATTAGGTGGTATGAAGTTGTATCTTTTGGTATTTTATTAATCAGGAGCACTGCATATGGCCATGCAGTTGTGTATTACAGAGGTCCAGCTATTAAAGCTAGAATACTGTAAAAAAAAAGATACTGATGTGCTTAAAAGGTTGGATTAAATGTATTAAATACATATATGTGGGCAGATGGCCATGTACAGACTTTAAATCTTGAAAATGAATCTTCTCTCTAGCAAAAATAATCAAGGGTCCCACACTACAAAAATGTAGTCTGGCATCTAGGCTATTTCTGGCAAATGAGTAAAGCAATATATCAGTCTCAGAGACTGGAGACAAGAAACCCTAATGACCAAGCTTTTTAGCTATTCTTTAAGAACTTGGCCTCATGTTGTTCCCTAACACATACCTCCTTTACATTTTTGGAGTTATGTATGTTGTTCTTTCCATATCTAGAAAAACTGGATATTTTGTTAATGCAAGCATGAAAAAAAGAAGTAGATGGGACATAAGCCTGACTTCTTTTCATCTGCAATAGAGAGCTACTTTTGATTTCTGCAGTTTGATGCCCTAAATATCTAGAAAACTGTAAAGATCACATCTTTGGGGAGGCTGGTAGTGTGATAGTACATAGTAATTGAGATGTGACCTCCATCTTGAAAGCTGTGTATTAAATATCTAAAGAAAAGTAAACCAAATGTCCAAAATAAAGGGCACTCATAAAGATATGCGTCTATCCTAAACCACATTTACCTAATGATAATTAGCTGTAATGGTGCTTCAAAATAACTTGAAACATTTTCTGAACTATGAAATTGTTATAAATTAGTGAAATCATAAAAGAGTTCATTCATTCAACAAAAATGGAGTGCTTGTTATATGGCAGGCCCATGATCCTTGTACAAGGACCTCACAGTCCATAGCTGCACTGTCCAGTTTAATAGCCACTAACCACATATGGCTGTTGAACACTTGGTATGTGGCTGGTCCAAACTGAGCTGGACTGAGTATAAAATACACACTGGACTTCAAAGACTTAATATAAGAAAAAAAGAATATATCTCAATTTTTAAATATTGCTTAATGTTTTAATCTTTATTTTGCTTTTTTATGTTACTTAAATTTAAATCTTTTGATAATATTTTAGATATATTGGGTTGAATAAAACATTAAGATTAATTTTAGCTGTTTATTTTTACTTTGTTTAATGTAGCTACTAAAAAATTTTAAATTATGTATGTGGTTTGCATTATATTTCTATTGGAAAGTGTTAGTCTGTGGCTTATAAAATGCAGCAGATATATTGTTTCTGCAGAGAAAGCAGTAGTTATATTTACTCTTTTATTTTTTTTCATTAGAAGAACTAGTATAAATACTATTTTTTATGATTGAACTTACTAACGTCTTTTGATTTCCTGCTTCAAGTGTTTAGAGTACTCCTTAAGAAGATATATAAGTACATAAACTGTTAGTGGCTCTTAATGTATACTCTGCTTTTATTTAAATTCTCTTTCCCTTTATCATGTAAAATTTTTTGTTAATAAATGATTTGTTTCCTAGATGTTTACTGAACTGCAGCAGATGAGGCAACAGCTACCAGACATGGAATTTGGCCGACGCATGGCTGTAGAACGTGAATTGGAGAAGGTGGATGCAGTAAGATTAATTAATATAGTTTTTGATGAAACTGGACACTTTGTGCTATATGGAACAATGCTGGGCATTAAAGTTATAAATGTAGAAACAAACCGGTAAGCTTTAATATAATTTATGCTTTTTAAAAATGTACTTTTAAGGGACCATTTCCTACTTTTGGGAAACAATGGGAGTTTTGTTTGTTCTAAGACAAGTGGAATAGTCCCAAATGTCTAAACTTAACCAAATGTTTTGACTGGATTTTTCTGTGGTCTTTTGGTTGTTTATAATCTTATGTAAAAAGTTTCCACTCATGTTTGTAAAAGAAATCGAAGGAAGATATGCATAGTTTCAATTTTTTTTTTTTTAACGAGTTTCAGTCTGTCTTTTGCTTATTGATTTAAATTAGCCTGGTTCATGTTAAATGTTGCCAAATATTTTAACCACAGAATTCAGCATTACATCCTGCTAGACATAAAATCAGAAGTTAAAATGTATGAAACCACAATAAGCCTTTTGTGCAAATAGTCCATTTGGTCTTAGAACAAAATTGCTCTAATCAGATACTATCACAGAATGTAAATGAAAAGAACTAAAAGTATATTTAAAGGAAAAAAATCTTGTGCTATACATTCTCACATATAAACAAATTTATATTATAGTTCTTGGCAATACAAAATCTTTGAAGACTTGCAGAAAGATTAAAATGATAGGGATAGGTTAAAGCTGTATGACTGAATGATTGTTATTGTTTTAATCTGAAAATTATAGATAGCTACCAATTTAAAATAACTTTTTGGGGGGAGAAGGAGAGGTAGAGAAACACTTTCTAAAAACCTTTCACTAGTTATTTTGTACAAAGATAAAGGATATAGTTGATTCCTAGCTTTTATCTGTAAAGTTGTTATAATTGGAGTTAATCCTGATAATTTTGTTGAATAAAATATTGTTGTATTTTCCAGGTGTGTGCGGATCTTAGGCAAGCAAGAAAATATTAGAGTGATGCAATTGGCGTTGTTCCAGGGAATAGCCAAAAAACATCGTGCTGCAACTACTATAGAAATGAAAGCTTCTGAAAACCCTGTTCTTCAGAATATTCAAGCTGACCCAACAATAGTCTGTACATCTTTCAAAAAGAATAGATTTTATATGGTATGTGAAAGTACTAGGAGATAGACTTTAATGTTTCTTCCAGTTTAGTTGGAGTTTTATTTTTTTAGCTTGTGCTTTCAACTGAAGAAAATGTTGGCAATAATAGACTTTCTAAACAACCAGAATACTATCTTATAACATTAATATTGTAGAATTTTTAACTAGGGTTTGACTTTAAGTATTTCTGTACTGTTTTACATCCTGTTTTGAACATTTTTCAACCTGGCTTCTACAACTATTTGTGTTGTCTAAGATGATAGTAAGCGGCTATGGTAATGATTGCATCCAAAATAGTTTTTGCTGTGGAGTTTTTAAAATTCTTTAGTATTTTTCACCTTTTACTCTTGAACATAACTTGCACACCTCCTTCTCTACATACATATCTTTTTTCACCTTTTGATTCCATTGTAATGATGCTACCTTGGAATTGTACATTCCTGAGGGATTTTTTTTTTCTGGAGAACTAAAAATACTTTGCAGTGTTAACTAAGATTGGGCTCAAAATCAAACTACTAAGCTATCTAGGAGTAGCACCGTTCTAATTGTTCAGTCAAACAGAAAAATCTGAAGTGTAGAGACTTCTGTGCTTGCATTCTATCCTTCACAGTCAGAGACTTTCTAAGACCCAAATGTGATTATTTCTCTGCCTAAAATCCTTTAATAACTCCCCAGCTCTCTATATTAGCTGCCCTCCTAGTTTATCTTTCTTCATTTTTATTTTTTTGTTTGTTTTTTTGGTTCTTTTTTTTAAAGTCATAGGTCTTTTTTTTTTTTTAATTTTATTTATTTATTTATGGCTGTGTTGGGTCTTCATTTCTGTGCGAGGGCTTTCTCTAGTTGTGGCAAGTGGGGGCCACTCTTCATCGCGGTGCGCGGGCCTCTCACCATCGCGGCCTCTCTTGTTGAGGAGCACAGGCTCCAGACGCGCAGGCTCAGTAATTGTGGCTCACGGGCCTAGTTGCTCCGTGGCATGTGCGATCTTCCCAGACCAGGGCTCAAACCCATGTCCCCTGCATTGGCAGGCAGATTCTCAACCACTGCGCCACCAGGGAAGCCCTTTCTTCATTTTTCGTTCATTTGCTATACTGACCATACTGAACTTGATCCCATTTACAAGACTTGAGTGTTCTTTTTACTTGTAGGTGTTTGCACAGGTTATTCCTTCTACCAGCCACACACCTCTCCCCAGTTCCTACTCATACTTCAGGTCTCAGCTTGGAAGCCTTCTCTTGACATTAAGTCTGGATTAGGTGTGCCTGCTTGTGTTATGTGTCACACTTTTTGGAATAATTTGCTGATTTTTGGTGGTGGGGGGTTGTCTCTGACACTATCCTCTCTTCCTCAAGATAATATAAAATCCATAATTACAGGGCACTATGTTTTCTTCACATACCAAACTCCTCACTTTTGTAAAGTATCTGGCCCATTATAGTATACTCATTCGTTCATCTGACACATTAGAAGCAGCTGTGATGCTATGAAGGTTACCAGCATTTGGTAAATGTAGGATAGCAGTTTATCTCCTTCAACCAAGCTTTTAGCCTAAAATGGGTATATTCTTTTAAGATGAGAATTTTGCTTATAACTTTCAAAGTCATTGTTAAAGATTTCTTAATATATGTTAAAGGAAAATAATTTTTCTTGTTTTTACCTGTAATTTAACTGTTTTGAAGGTAAAAATAAATCATAAAAGATAATTCTTGATATACACTAAAAACACATATACTAATTTTCCATCCACTTTATTTAAAAACTTTAACAAATTTTCTTTATCTTTCCTCAGAGTTTATGCTTATGTTGATTAAACCACACATGTTCCTTGGAAACTTTGAAGAAATAGAAAAACAAAATGTTAAGTCACTCACTGTGTATTTATACTGCTAACATTTTCATGAATTTTTTTTATTAGATGTACATATTCTTAAGCAAAACTAAAATGCTATACATATACACAAATTTCGTATCCCTTTTTCAAATCCACTATCATGAAATAAAAGTAAAATTTTACAGAATTTGAACTTTAATAGTTCCACATGTGAACTAAATCAAGATAACTTTTAAAATTCACATTAATAGTACAACAGACATGCCATTCCTTTGATAACTGGAGAATAATATGTTAAGGCAGTAACATCCTAGCTTAGTTGTTCCTTTATTTGGAATTGATCCAAGTAGATCAAGGAATGACATTAGGCAAGACAGGGCCTGGGCACTAGCTTTACCTTCCTGGAGCTTAGTTGACATCCAGTAGAACTTTCTTGGGGGAAAAGATTTCTGCTTACTGAGAGTCAAATAAAAGAAACAGGCCTTGAGAAGTCCAGAATTTCAACAACTGAAAGATTTTTCTCAATTCTCCGTAGACCCCGAGGATCCTGAGATTTCTACAACTTCACTCAAAATGTAATCCTTTCTTCCAAGCTTCAGGGTTTAGGTAGATCAGATGGGCTCTGACAAAAAAAAAAAAAAAGATCACGATCCATTACTGATTCATCTTTGAATCCTCATCCTACCAGCACAAGGTCCTACTCATAGAAATAACAATTATTAATATGTATATAGTGCCTTCTGTATGTTAGGCACTGTTTTCTAAGGCACTGTTTTCTAAGTACTTCACATCCCTTCATTTAATCTTCATATCAGGTACCAGTTTGAGGTAGTTTTTATTATTATCCCCATTTATGAATGAGGAAATGAAAGTAATCAATTTACTTCCCCAAAGTCACATAACTAGTTAAGTGGCAGAGCTGGAATTACTCAGGCAATCTAAATAGTGAAAAGTAAGCAATAGATTGCAGGTTAGGTAGGACATAGTAGAAGGCAGAAGCAGAGAGCTACCTCAAATAAAACTGCATCTTGTTAAATGGGTACCCATAAAAATTTCCACCAAAAAAGAAATTAAATTCCATTTGAAATCATACATCTTCGTCATATGAATTTTCGTATTAGACAAGTGTAGAAATAATTTAGCTGCCTTACACATCCTATGATAGGAAGTGATTCCTGATATAAGCATTTATTCTGATGTGAATTCTTAGTTTCCTCAAATACTTCATTAGAAATGAAATTTTCTTGTTCGTAAATTTTAACCAGATGAAAAATTTAATTCATTTATTCACTTTTTATTTTCCTCCTTGAGTTTACTAAACGAGAACCAGAAGATACAAAAAGTGCGGATTCTGACCGAGATGTTTTTAATGAGAAACCTTCTAAAGAAGAAGTCATGGCAGCTACTCAAGCTGAGGGACCTAAACGAGTGTCAGATAGTGCCATTATCCACACGAGCATGGGAGACATTCACATCAAACTTTTTCCTGTTGAGTATGTACTGTTTTTGTTGTCGTAAATAAACACCAGTGTAAATGTGTATATTTGAAGAAACTATGCAACTTAAAATTCTTGTCATTTTGACTTAAGGAATTTAGAAGAATTGAAATGTTAGATAGAGCATCTTTCCTGAGCTTTCTGATAACTGTTAAGCTAGGAAATGGGAAAATTTTATAAATATATACACATACTTCAATATACATACTTCACAGGTTTATTATTATAAGGACAGAATATCGTAGCTATGACAGTGCTAAATGTAACTGTAAAGTGATAAACAAATATATATTACCACTACCATCAACTACACATTCCAACTATAGGTTTTGTGGGTCACTTGTTATAATTGGCTTTCCTCTCAAAGCACATCTTTAAGGGGAGGATAATTATTTTTCCTTCCTGATGTTTGAAAAGTTTGCAGAATGAACATACAATACTAAATATAATACAGTATGGCTGGCTATTCTTGATCCAAAAGATGACATCTTTTACAATGCCTTGACTTAAAAGTACTTAGTTATTTTGGATATGAATGTTTTATGTCCAGTGTTTTACCATATCATGGCATTGAACAAAAAACTAGGCAGTTTTAGACTCCTGGACCATCTCATTTTAAGCATTCAGAACCCATGCATCCATTAAGCCTATTCCCTGATGTGCTTGGTACAGATTCTCCTGATTGTCTCTGCCATTCCCAGCTTTAGGAGCTATTACATGATAAAGTACTGTATTAAATCATCTCATGAGATTAGTTAATATTATTTAGAAAGTGTATCTGAATGTGTGATTGTCATTTAAAGTTTATTAAATTTAGTAGCTGTCATATCAGTGAATTAGTCATTGGTCAGGAAATATCACCATACTATATCATTTTTTTAATAAGAAAATTACCTTTCCCAGGAACTTAACCCACTATATGCAGTGGGTTAAGGTGCTATGGTTGTTTTTTTTAAACTGCTCAATGACTTTGGAATCTAAATACTGTCAAACTCAAATATAATAAGCAGTCATGATCTAAAGATAGTATATTAAACTATAAGAATAGGCTACTGCTTATATGCCCTGTCAACTCTTGCTTGTCCTGAGATCAGAAGAAATTACGAAAAAAAGACTGTCCTGATAACTGTCAGAAGATTCTGAAAACACCATTAGGAAGCTGAACTACAAAGACAACTGTCCTAAGGTGCTCCAATTAATTTTCATATTTTTAATATATGTCTTACTAGGTGCCCTAAGACAGTGGAAAACTTCTGTGTTCACAGCAGAAATGGTTATTATAATGGACATACATTTCATCGCATAATTAAGGTCAGTTATGCAAATTTTATGTGATTTAAGGAATAGTATGTTATTGCATAACAAGAGGTTTAAAACCTAAGGAATATTGTTCTCTCACACTTAGCAGTTTATTAGGAATAGGAAAAATGGACTATGGAAGTCAAAAGAAGAATGGATGGTCATGAATCAGATCTAGAATCAAGGATAAGAATAATAGCATGGTTACCTTTTTAGAAACACTGCAGCAATTAAAGCAGTTAAAGCAAAGGGTCAGATAATGAATAAAGGATCTTGCTGAGATAAGACCAACAGCCAAGGTAACCAGTTCCTAGTGGCTAGATAAGGTCTGGATCTAGAAGATAAGATTAAATAATAGAAGAGCCATGTTGCCACTTTATCTGTGAAAACTACCATTAATACCTGATGAGCAGAATGAACTCAGCCCAGGATTTTGTTGAGCAGCATTCCATAAAATGGATGGAGCAGTGATGTTTAATTAATTAATTACTGGCAGGTCAGAAATGGCAGGAGAGGACTTCCTGGGTGGCGCAGTGGTTAAGAATCTGCCTGCCAATGCAGGGGACACGGGTTCAAGCCCTGGTCCGGGAAGATCCCACATGCCGCAGAGCAACTAAGCCCGTGCGCCACAACTACTGAGCCTGCACTCTAGAGCCCACGAGCCACAACTACTCAGCCCGAGTGCCACAACTACTGAAGCCCGCGTGCCTAGAGCCTGTGCTCCACAACAAGAGAAGCCACCCAGTGAAAAGCCCACAAACCGCAACAAAGAGTAGCCCCCGCTCGCCGCAACTACAGAAAAAGCCCGGGCGCAGCAACAAAGACCCAAGGCAGCCAAAAATAAAAATAAATAAATTTAAAGAAAAACTTTAAAAAGAAAGAAAGAAATGGCAGGAGAAATGCCAGAAGGAAAAATCAGATTTCAGGGTTCTGAAGGAATTAGTGAAGTGACTCACCAGAAAATCCAGAGTGTTTAGGGAAAGGGAAGAGAGAAGAGTGGGGCAATTATGTTAAGACCTAACACATTATGTAAGATCCTAAGACTTATCTAAATTATTAATTGGCTTTAGATTATTGAGCAAGATAGTACCTATCTATAAATGGAAAGACCTTTACATTTTTGTTTCAATCATTGAAATAAGGTAGCAGTTAAGCAATGGAAATATATCATCCAAATTAAAGTATAACTAAGAGTTTAATAAAATCACTTTATAGAATGACTGTTAATAAAGTTAAGATTTTATTGACTACAAAGCACTCTTGACAAACATAAGACTCCAAAGCATACATATATGTAACACGTGTAATGTGATTTTATCTACTTCCTGTTAAGGGCTTCATGATTCAGACAGGAGATCCAACAGGTACTGGTATGGGAGGAGAAAGCATATGGGGAGGAGAATTTGAAGATGAATTTCATTCAACATTACGACATGACAGACCATATACACTCAGCATGGCCAATGCTGGCTCGAATACTAATGGATCCCAGTTTTTCATAACAGTAGTACCAACGGTAAGTAGAACAGCATTGTCTATAAGCCAAAGATTCATAGGTTTTGATCTAAGAGAGTGAATTTAGTAGAAAAGAGAGCTTTATTATTCTCTACATTATTTATATATGCCAGGATATAAAAATGAAAACAATTTAGAGAAGAAAACGTAAAATTACCTAACAAATCAGATTTTACTTTGTAAAACAGTACTTTTGTAATTCAGGACACTACAGTTTAAGTCAACCTTGCCACTATTAATTGGACAATCCAAAAATTATTTTACCTCTGGACTTGTTTCCTCATCTTTAGAATGAGAGGATTAGAGTGTAAGAATTCCCAATTTTAAGACATTTTTTCCCACATTTTTATGTCTCTGAAATCAGAATGCAGCCCTTAATGACACTGTAGATTTGATGAAATACAGTGTAAGAATATCTCGCTCTATTGCTATGCAGTTCCACAAAATTATAAAAATTATACATTTTATTTTTTAGAATTAGGCACCGAGCAGTAAAGGAAAAATACTTATAACTATTATCTGCCAGGCACATGAACTCATGTAATATTCACAATACTTCTACTATCACTATACCCAGTTTTAAAAAACAGATGAGGAAACAGTGAGACCTGATTAACTTGACAAACGTCAAGTAAGTAGCAGAGCCAGAGTTTGAGCTCCTCTCTCTCTGATGCCAAAGCACATGCTGCCTAAACTATTCCAAACTGCCTCTTGTGCAGGGTAAGATTCCTGCAGAAAACTTTTAAAGCCTTAGCCATAATTCTTTAAGCCATGCAAAGGACTTACCTTCAGCAAACATCTTCAAGTGCTGTTTGGTCTGAAAGATGCAGATATTTAATTAAACATTAGATTATGCTTTTATATTTTTTAATATAACATGGAAATTACTCTTAAAAGCTGCTAAGTGAAAGTACATCTTTTTAATTATATTTTTAAATGAAGCTGAAGCTTAAATTCTCTTTAATTTGCTCACCCAGAGGGTGTGATTTAAGAATTTGGTGTTCACCAAGATTTTCTATTTGTCCTCCAACATAGCCTTGGCTTGATAATAAGCACACAGTGTTTGGACGAGTGACTAAAGGAATGGAAGTTGTACAGAGGATCTCCAACGTCAAAGTCAATCCCAAAACAGATAAGCCCTATGAGGATGTCAGCATCATAAATATTACTGTCAAGTAAAATAAAATTTGTCTCATTGTCTTTGTAAATAAATATACACATATATTAAACACAGGATTATTTTACATAAGGAAGCTCTTAAGATTTATATTTTTCATTAAAGGCCATTTTTTAAAAACTCTGCCTTTGAGTTTTCTTGCAGTATTTCTCATCCTAAGAGGTGATAAACTGAAATGGACCAAAACTCAGGCAAATAGCACTCCTTATACATAATTTCTCATGAGCCTTAAAACCATATTAAACAATGAGAATGGTATGCATTTGTTCCTCAGCTTTTTAAAAATATGCCAGATAATCTGCCCTCAAATGTTTCTTTAGATCCATCCAATAAGAAAGGGTCAGGATGTGACAGTGATATACCATTTCCTTTTACAAGGTTTGTGTTACATGCCAAATAGTTTTGTCCTTTGATCACTGTTAAGTAGTAAGTAGTGGTAAGTAAAACTTCAATAAATAAATAGGAAGTGCCTTTGGTCAAAAGTGTTTTAATTCCTTAATAATTAGGAAATATTCTTCAAATATAAAAATCAGAATAAATGAACACCTGAGTCCTTGGTTTTATATACTGATTCATTTACTATTTTCACATCATTTTTCTAATGTAGCTGAACAGTTTTTGTCTTCGGTTTATATAGTATATCTTTTCTTACCTTACTAAATATACCATCAAGAAAGTATATATTGAGTAAAAATGTTAATATCTATCTAACAATGGAGAGATTAGTAGAAATTGGAGCAATAAAACAATATGAGTCCAAGTCTTAATTCATTTCTTCTTCACTTACCCTCATAAATTACTTCAGAATCACTGCTTCTACTTTCCAAACAGACTCTTAAGAACTTATAGGAGGAACATGTTCAACAGACGTGTTTAGGGAATTCACATTCTTATGCTTTATATCTAAGCTTACATTTTTCCTTCTACTGATCAGCAGGATTATTTCCTTTACCCATTTTTGTACCATAAACTGTGATGGAAGAACATGCCAAACTGTGCTAACTTTAAATTAATATTGTGTCTTCCTTTTAAAAAGAACTAAATTTTGGACAGAAAATGACTCTTCACTATGACATTTACCTTTTCTCCCTAATTTTAGGTGTTCAGACTTATCTACCTATCAATTCATTCGTAAAAGCTTAATCCTAAATTTTTGGTAATACTGCCACCAAGTGGTGGTAGTGATGCCTCATTCTTCCCAAAATAAAATTATTTTGCTTTGAGTGAAAATCATATTTGATTAATGAATTTTTCCATTCCATGTCACAAATTTAACATAATCAGTAGACCTAAAAACCTACACTGCCAGATGTCTTTTTTAAAGCATGTTTTAAATTATTAGCAAGATACCATCTGATACTTATTCATTAGTCCTTTTCATTCATTATTCTTTTAGGGAAAAGTACAGCTATCTTCTTCCTTATTACCACTTTGCAAATTGAGAAGTATCTCAGTGTCACATAAAGTGTTTTAGCAACATTAGCTCATAGGATATAGCTAAGTTTTCCAAGCCTTTTTCTAAAAACAGTTATTTAAAATGCTATGTTCTTGTATGAAACAAGGTTAAATTTTAAATTTAAAAAGCAATAATTTCACTTTGTTCAATGCAAAATTTTAGCTCTCCTTTAAAAACACTACAGTTATAATACTTAAATGTGATAAACTGCAAATACGGAATGGCGGAATGGTATTTCTAAATTTTTAATAAAGTATATCTCAAATTTGTCATACAAGTCAATCCCTATCCCATTTTGTTTTCTCTTAACCACAGCACAAATATAACTTTAATTGGTTACTAGCAATACTACTATATAGATGGTTCAAGAAACAGAATTTTTAGAATAATGATAGGACTTCTTTAAAATGATTTTAACATTTTATTGCTGTCTATACTGATCATATGTGTAATGCAAATAATGGCTTCTGGTAATTATAAAGCATTCCAGAATTACAGACCAAGACTATACACTTGAAAAACCTGCTTTACATAAACCATACAATAATATTTAGGCTTGATACAGAAATTCAGTGCCAGGAGGCAAATCCAAAGAGACCGTATTTAAAACCTCTCTCTGAAGTTTGACATTTCCCAGAGGGAACTAGCAAGCACAATCGTAACTAATAATTAGTGAAAGAATACAACCACAAATAGTAATAAGAGCCTGAGAAAAGTATTTCTTAAAAAAATAGTAACAAACAGTACTATCACGTATGTTATAATCAAGTCTAAACGCAATTTTTAAATTGTTTTAGAAATATGCTAGGAATGTGAATTTAAAAGTTAAGCAAAATTGGTAAAATAAACTTAATTTACAAGGAAAATGCAAGTTTACATGTTAGTGTTAGACTTTTTTTTTTCCAATTACCTAGTAGAGAAAATAGTTCAAGGGCTCACAGGCAAATGTAACACCTTTTTTATTTTTCACAGTTATTGCAATCAGTCAAATGTTAATTTAATTCAGAAGTATTAACTTACATGCACAAACTACACTTGTAACAGCATGACCTTTTACTTGAAAAATAAAGGATGTAATATTACTTATTTACACACTGCCCATAATACTGACGGACTTTTTTTTAATGCTTTGTTTTCTAAAAGTTTTGTTGTTTTTAAACAAAAGTACATTTGAAGAGACTGAACCAAAACAGTGCCACCCAGGAGTCACATCTTATCATCAGACATCAATGTCCTCATAGCGTTTCAAATAATAAGATTTAGGATTTAACCTCATCCTAAAGTATAAAGAGCATTTAAAAAGAAAAACAAAAACCATAAAATTCAATCTAGGTATGTTTAAATATAAATCGTACTGCCATAATAAGGGAGTTTCCTTACAAAATGAAAAACAGTAAAGAGCACAAACTTTTTAAACTTCTACTCACAACACTGCATAATAAATGTGACGTAAACTTTTTGAACATTTCTTTTCCTTAGACATGTTGTTTCTCAAACAACTTTTCAAGGCCTTGTCATGAAAAGCCTTGATCACATTTTACTGTTAACATAAATACACTTATTTGGGGAAAACATTTTAAAGTAATTGTAATAAGCCTTTTCCACTGCATAAATAACCTCTCTTGTGGTAGAGGTAGTTTTCTACTTATATCTCTACCTTTTATGTAAAACCAACCCTGGTTTCTGTGTGTAACTTACTACATTTTACCTATAGTCATTCTCACTGAAGATGCAATATTATTTTTAAAAGACACAATGCTAAGGACTTTAAATATACCGAAAAACAGAAGGACGAATTTAGAGCTCTGACCTGGGAAATAATACATTCAGGTTCAGCCCTGCAAATGGGTCTTTCATAAGTGAAGATCAACTAGAATATAACTGACTTTCACAGTTTTATTATTAATTGTTCTTCAGTGTAGTACTAATCCGACATCAGGCCTCGTTAGATTACATTTCATTCTAACTCACTGGGTTTTATACAAAAGGCTTTAGGAGAGCTTTAATAAAACACTATAAAATATTAATTTTCTATAGCTTATAGTTCTTAGCATTAAAGGTGTTCTGTTATACTGAACGTTAAAGTAATCCTACTACCCAAAGATGCAGTTTGAATTGTATTTCATTAAGTCACTGCCAGTTTTGCTACTAAATACTGCCAAAATCCAGTGAAAAGCCAAGTTGAAGAAGCCATGCTTCACTTGCTTCATACAGAGGTTCCATTAGGCACTCAGTTGGCTATCCTTTTTCCTTTGAAAGAATAAACCTTCACCTACTCTTTGTGACTACTTCTTTCCCAATATATGGGTCACATATAATTCTGAAAAACTTAAATAACATATGTTGAAAAAAAATGTATACCCAGTAAGTTCCTATTTAATCCAATTTAATCTGGTCCATCAGATATTTAAATTTTACTACAGTTTTTTAAAAGCAATATTGTACTGAATTCCCAAACTAAAATTCCTTTTATATATACATCGTAAATTAACTACCTTTGAGATGTATAATTTCTTACATCATATTATGTGCAAAATAACTCTTAACCACAAAACTTTAAACAACTGCTGCATTTAAAATCAGGCAACATCCAATACTCCAGCAGCCACAAGTTGCCGTGAGAGCCAGTCCAACCCTTCATACAGTCCCATACCACTTCGAGCATCACAGCCCTGAATATACCAGCTTCGGCCACAGCACAATTTATGGAGACTAAGAAGTTCAGTGATTTCTTCTACTGACAGAGCTCCAGCAACATCCTGAAAGATATACACACATCAGAATTTTAATCAGTCCATCAAAATTATCGTATTTGTAATTACTGTTATTTATTTACAGTTCTGTTGGTACCATTCTAACAGAAGCCTATACTAAAGTTAAAACCTAAATTCAACTTTCAGTAATTATTTTGAGATTAATGAGAAAAAATTTGAGTTTTGGTTATAATATAGTCTGTAAGAAGTCTTGCAATGAAATCAATACAGGCTGTGCCCCCTGAATGAAAAAACTGCCCAGGTCATTATAAGGCATCAATTAAAAAAAAATTAATACATGTACATTGTAAGAAATGGCTTTTACATAGGGTTTATATAGTAAAGAGTTTATTAAACTCTCCACGGAATTCCCTGGTGGTCCAGTGGTTAGGACTCAGCACTCTCGCTCCCAGGGGCCCGGGTTCAATCCCTGGTCAGGACACGAAGATCCTGTAAACCACGAGGCGCGGCCAAAAACAAAAACAAAAACAAAAACCTCTCCAAATACCTCTGAATACCCCTTCGTCCCAGAAGCAACTATCAGTAAAATAAAAAAATTTAAAAAAAGCTCTCCAAATACCCTTGAATACCCCTTCTTCCCAGAAGCAATCATCAGTAACAGTTTCTTTCATATTTTTCAGAAAACTTCCACGCACACTCACGCAAATAAACAGGAACATACTCTCTTTTTTTGTTTTTTACTTAACACATATCTTGAAAATAAAGATATCTTTCCATTATCAGGACAAGCAGATTTTCCATATTATTTTTAACATCTGTATTGCATTGCACTGTAGGTGCAACATAATTTTCTTAACCAGTCCTATACTGAATATTTAGATTGAAGATGTGTGCTTATGTGCTACTACATATGCATACACATTCATATAAACATATGTATTTTTACATACATACATTTACAAAATTATCTCTAAGATAACCTTAGGATATCTGTCTGCAGAATACATTACTAGAGACAGAATTACAGGGTAAAAGGGTATATGCACCTAAAACTTTGACAAAGTACTGCCATATTGCCATCCAAGAAAATGTCTCCGTTTAATAACTACACCAGCAGTGTATGCAAGTCTGAGGATTAGCAAACATTTTCATCTTTAACAATATGATAGGTGGAAAATGGTATTTCACTCTCTTATTTGCATCTTTAATCATAAATAAAGTGAACTATATCAGCTCTTAATAGTTTGCTTTTTTTTTTTTATTAAGGGGAAATTCCCTGTCCATCCTACTCTTCCTTCTTATGACATCTAAGCCCCCCTATTGCACTAAAGAAAAGCATTCTCATCCTCCCAGAAGCTTAGTCCCAAAATCTGAGAATCTTCAGCTACTCCCTGTCCTTCATCCTCCCCGTTCGGTCACCAAATTCTAACTATTCTATGTCCATCAAGTTTCTTCAGTCTGCTTCTACCCTTCCATTCCTTTAATTCAGGATCTTGTTAACTGTCACTTGAATTACTGCAGCAATTTACTGCATCTGCCTGTCTCTACTCCCTTGCCCCTGATTAATTCTACATCCTACCCCCAAAATTACAATCCTAAAACACTAATATGATCTTATCACCAACTTTTAATGGTTCTCCTTTACTCATAGAATATAACCTAAATTTCTCAGCCTGGCCCTGTCAGGCCTTTATCACACAACCTCATCTGTTACTCTAGGATTTCTTCATCCTCTACCTACCCCTCACATACAGATCTCCTTGATGCTCCCTAAAAATACTTCTTCCTGCCTGCAGTGTTCTTTCCTTCACATATTAACTCAAAGTCTTATCCATAATTTCAACTCTTATAGTTTCAATTCAAATCCTACTTTTTACAAATCTTACAAAATACCACCTTTAGAACTACTCTCCAATTTTCCTTAACACTTTGTTAATATTACTGAAGTCACTTACCAATTTTCTTTGTATTAAAAATATACACTTAACATGCTTACCTAAATACATAGGAGTTTCTAGTGAGCATCAACTACCTTATTTCCTTCTGTATACTCCAAGGTACCAAGTACAGCACCTTCCATATAGATTGTACTCAAAATACAGAGCAGAAATTTTATATCTACTGAATTATTTCCCTTGAAATCTTAACAGCTACTTATAATGTGGAATGCTAAAATAAATATTCTGAAATAAAAATGTGTTACCTGTTTGTTAGCAAAAATCAGGAGCAAAGCATCTCGGAGTTCTTTTTCTGTTAACAACTTTGCAAGTTCACTGTGTGCTTCACTAACTCTGTCTCTATGACTGCTATCAACAACAAATACAACAGCTACCAAAAAAAGAGAAAAATATTCATTTAGTCACTTGTTAAATTTCAGTAAATGGACTAAATATTTTAATGTTCTCATTAATATATTATGGTTAGTCTACCATCATTATTTTCACAGAGAGGCTGCTTATTATAGGAACACCTAGCAATAATTAATGATATAATCTCAAACAGTTCGCCTAACTTTTCAGCTGTTGTTTCCCCATCTGTAACAGGATTTACAATGCTTGCCTACCAAACACAGATTGTTGTGCATATCGTTTAATATTTTTCTCTTAATGAATGAAAATGTAGCTCTTATGATCTACCTACTGATGTTATTTCTTTGATTACTACTTGCTTTACCAAAAGATAGTGTTTTAAAAATAAATAAATCACCATCTTTATCTCTCCAAAGTATTCTCTCTAGGTGCCTGGCACAGCACTTTCCACAGATTGTACTCGAAATACACAGCAGAAACTTCATAAATATCTACTGAATTAATTCTCTTTTGAAATCTTTCCAGCTACCTTATGGTAGCTAAACATCCCAGACTTTCAACCATTCCTCATGTTCAAAATTCCATTTTGTCCCCTAAATCACTGTCTCATACTAAACTTAATATCAAGAATCCCAAAGTAAAAATTATCTAGTCTTTCTTCTAGGTGGAAAATAGGATGACATATGGAACAGGTAGCATGAACATAATAAGCTTTATGTTGGGGTACAAGAGGCAAAGTGTAGAATGGGGCCCAAGTGTGAATAAATGCTAAGTGGAATATATGTGATATAACACAGTTTGGTCAAAAGCAAACCACTGTAGTTTCTTCTGCAGATAACAGCTAATTGTGAATAGAAATAAAGGAGTGGCGCTATTGAGAGATTATAATGGGATAACTGTTGAGTTGAATTTAATTGAATAGAGCAAGAGAACTATATACCACAAATTCTACCCTATAACACAATATTGCCAGTGATCATGCTCATATGAACACTAATAATATACTTTAACTGTTAAAAGCAGCAAGAGGAAAGTACCCTTAATTACCTACATATATAAGATAAATTTGGTCTTTATGCTAAATTATGGTTTTTCATGAAATAAACCAGAGTACATAACCCAGTCTATCCACCTTAATTTTCTTAATAATGTGGAGCTTCCTACCAATATTTAAAGGTATAGTCATGTTTTTAAACAATGCTAAAATATCAGTTTTATTAGCTAAATCAATGAATTGAAAACTGAACTGGCATCCTAAAAATTTGAAAAATTAAGATGTAATTTTTACATTCTTACCTTGGGTATTGAGGTAATAATGTTTCCACAATGGTCTTAATTTATGTTTTCCACCTACATCCCAAATGGTGAACTTTAGATTTTTATATTCTACAGTTTCCACATTAAAACCTGTTTTTAAAAAAACTTACTTTAATACTGAACTTACATTTACACACCAAACACAGGCAACCCTGTTTATAACTGTGACTTACAAATTATCTGCATACAGCACTATCTACTGCTCCCCAACCAACTCCACTCGTGATAAACATGCATGGGGAAATGTATACCTTTAACCAGGGTTAGCCCTCTAATCACCAGAGTCCTTAAGACCTTGACACCCAAGTACCAGATCTGCATCACTACCCTAATCCTCAGCCAGGGTCATCAATCCTTTATTTCTTCCACTGTCCCACCAATATTCTGTTCCTTCTTGCTATCCTCCCCATCCACATTTCAATCCCACAGCCACTGAATCTTGCATTTTTTCTCTGAAATGCTGGTGTCTTAGAGCCAATCTCCACACCAGATTGACAAAAAATAAGTCCCAAAGAACTCAGCTGTAAGCTAGGGTTTGTCTGTAAAATGTCCATTAAGGTAAAAGCAATACTCATACTTACCAATTGTTGGAATAGGCTGCATGAACTCATCCTGTTTTAATTTAAACAAAATAGTAGTTTTTCCAGCACCATCTAATCCTAACGTAACAACTCGAATTTCCATTTTGGGTCCAATGTGAACTCTATTGTCCTATAATTTTTAAAAAAATTAATCTTTTAATTTTGATATGGAGTTAAAAGTATTAGTACTTACACTTTTATTTATAAAATACCTTTGTTAATTATTGTGTCTCCTACTCATTCCTTAATCCATTAAAATCAAAGTTATAGTCCCCTATTAAAATACCCTTATTCTGATCTTTAGAAAGAGGAAATCAATCCTCATTGCTTTGCTAAATCTTAGCTTAGTAAAACTTACTACTTACTTTGTTTTTATATAAGTTAAAAAAAATACACATACCCACTTATTTCTCCCAGATTTTCTAACTCAACTGAATCTTCTTTAAATAAGATTTTTCATTCTGTGTTAAATATATTAATTAAAAATGAAAAGTGACACTCACTTCCCATAAGTATCCACTGTTAACAATTTCACATATATCCCGCAAGATATCTTCCTGTGCAGACATTGGTTGACATACACAAAGCAGATATACTTAAAAAAAAAAAATACACACTGCAACTACTTTTTACACTCAATAGTACATTATGGAATCCTTTCATTTCAAAACATATAGACCTACCTTTTTCTTTTAATTGCTTTATTATATTCCATGTACCACAATTTAACCAATCACCAACTGAGAGATATTAGGTCATCTCTGATTTTTTGATATTACAAATAATGCTGCAATGAACACACTTGTATATATTGCTAGCTGCATGACCTCTCTGCCTGACTTCTCCCATCTGTAAAATGGGGATTAAAAATTGTACCAAACTTACATAGGATTTTTGAAAGGATTAGTTTTTTACAAGACATGTAATTTGAACTAATGGAGTTAGAGGAGGAAAAAGAAAAAAGAATGAAGAAAAGTGAAAAGACCCTAAGAGACATATGGGAATGGGAGTCCCAGAAGGAGGATACAGAAATAAAGGGGCAAAGAGATCTTACTTGAAGATACAATGGCTGAAAACTTCCCAATCTGAGGAAAGAAATGGACATAAAAATTCTAGAAGCTCAATTCCAACTCGGATAAGTCCAAAGAGACCCACACTGAGACACATTATAATCCAACTGTCAAAAGTCAAAAACAGGATAAAGCAGCAAGAGAAAAGTGACTCATCACATAAATTTGATTATTAACAAATTTCTCAGCAGAAACACTGCAGGCCAGAAAGAGTGGGAAGATACATTCAAAGTGCTGAAAGAAAAATACTGTCAACTAAGAATGCTATATATGGCAAAACTGTCCTTCAGAAATGAAGGAAAAATCAAGACTTTCCCAGAAAAACAAAATCTGAGGGAGTCATTACCACTAGACCTGCTCTATAAGAAATGCTAAAGGAGTCCTTCAAGTTGAAATGAAAGGACGGTAGACAGCAACATGAAGCCATATGAAAATCTAAAATGGTTACAATAACTACATGAACAAATAGTAACCTGTATTATAATTTGGGTGCATAAATTTAATTCTTCATAGAATTGAAAAAACAAACACATGAAAATAAACTATAAGCCTGTGCTAATAGGTGTACAATAAAGATGTAATTTGTGACATCAATAACATAAAGTACAGGGGGATGGAGCTGTGAAAGAACAGAGTTTTTGTATGCAATTGAAGTTAAACTGCTATCAGTTTAAAATAGAATGTTATAACTAAGATGTTTTATGTAATTGCAATGGTAACCACATACAAAAAAAATCCACAGAATATACACCAAAGGAAAAGAGAAGGGAATCAAATATGACACTACAAAAAAATCAATAAAACACAAAAGAAGGCAATGAAAGAGGAAAGGTGAAACAAAAAAAAACTATCAAGTTATGCAGAAAACAATGAACAAAATGACAACAGTATTTACCTATCAATAATTACTTTAAATAGACTTAACTCTCCACTCAAAAGACAGTTTGACTAAATGGGTGAAAAACCAAGATCCAAAAATATGCTATCTACAAGAGACTCACTTTATAGCTAAGGAAATACATAGTCTGAAAGTGAAAGGATGGAAAGAGATGCAAATCTCTGAGATGCCAATCATACCCAAAAGAGAGCAGGGGTGGCTATCCTAGTATCAGACAAAATAGATTTTAAGTCAGAAACTGTTATAAGAGACAAAGAAGTTCATTATATAATGATAAAAAGGCAAATAAAGAAAGAATATATAACAATTATAAATACTTGGATTATAAATAAATGAATTAAAGCCCTAAACATAAGAACCAAAGCTATAAAACTCCTAGAAGAAAACACAGAAGAAAGGTTCCATAACATTGGATTTGGCAATGATTTCCTGGATATGACATCAAAAGCACAGTCAACAAGAGCAAAAATAAACAAATGGGACTAGATCAACCTTAAAAACTTCTGTGAATAAAAGGACACAATCAATAGAGTGAAGAAGCAAACTACAGAATGGGAGAAGATACTTGCAAATCATGTACCTGGTAATAGATTCATATGCAGAATATAAAAAGAACTCCTACAACTCAACAACAAAAAAATCAAATAACTCAACAGAAAAACAGGCAAAGGACTTGTACAAAATTCTCCAAAGAACTGGCCAAGAGGCATATGAAAAAGATACTCAACATCACTATCATCAGAGAAATGCAAATCAAAACCACAATGAGATATCACCTTACACCAATTAGGATGGCTACTAGTGTAAGCCATCCTGTTTTACTATCAAAAAAAAACCCCAGAACAAACAGAAAATAACAAGTGTTGGTGAAAATGTGGAGAAATTGGAACCCTCGTGCACTTTTGGTGGGATTTATATATGATGCAACCACTATGGAAAACAGTATAGCATTTCCTCAGAAAATTAAAAATAGAACTACCATATGATCCAGTAGTTCCACTTCTGGGAATTTATCCAAAAGAATTGAAAGCAAACCCTCAAAGAGATATCTGTGCACCCATGTTCACAGCAGCACTATTCACAATAGCCAAGAGGTGAAGTAACCCAAATATCCATCGATAGATGAATGGATACACAAAATGTGGTATATACAAACAATGGAATATTATTTAGGCAAAATAGAAGGAAATTCTGTCACATGCTACAACATGCGTGAACTTTAAGGACATAATGCTAAGTGAAATAAGCCAGTCACAAAAAGACAAATACTATATGATTCCACTTGTGTGATAAATTTAGAGTAGTCAAATACAAAGAAATAGAAAGTAGAATGGTGGTTACCAGGAGCTAGTGAGAAGGGGGGAATAGGGGAGTCATTGTTTATAAGGTATAGTTTCAGTTTTTCAAGATGAAAAATTTCTGGAAATGTTTCACACAATGTGAACATACTTAACAATATTGAACTAAACACTTAAAAAATGGTTAAGATGGTAAATTTTATATTATGTGTTTTTCACCATAATAAAAAAATGTACATCCTCACAATAAAGTACCTTGCAGCTGTAAAAGGGAACAGAAAATGTCACTATATACTGCTATGGACTGACCTCCAGGATGTACACTTCAGTGAAAAGTACAAGGTGGAGAAATGCGTACAGTATTCTACCTTTAAATATGGGGAGTGTGCATGCAAATATATTTCTCTATTTTTTTAAAATGATGAATAAAACTAAGAAAAATTCTTAATGGTTTTCTATGGAGAAGGGAAGAAAAGGGTGGCAGGGTCAGGAATATAAGTTAGACTTCTCTGAATGAACCTTGCTTTGTAGATTTGATTCTGGACCATGTGAATGTTTCACATAATTATAAAACAAGATTAAAAAAGTTTTAAAAGCCACTCCCTAGGACTTCCCTGGTGGCGCAGTGGTTAGGAATCCTCCTGCCAATGCAGGGGACACGGGTTCCAGCCCTGGTCCAGGAAGATCCCACATGCCGCAGAGCAACTAAGCCCAGGCGCCACAACTACTGAGCCTGCGCTCTAGAGCCCGCGAGCCACAACTACTGAAGCCCACGCGCCTAGAGCCCGTGCTCCAAAACAAGATAAGCCACTTCAGTGAAAAGCCCGCGCACCACAACAAAGAGTAGCCCCGCTCGCCGCAACTAGAAAAAGCCGGTGCACAGTAACCAAGATCCAACGCAGCCAAAAATAAATAAATTAAATTAATAAATTAAAAAAAAAAAAAAAGCCACTCCCTAAAAATAGAGAGCAAAATGGAATACACGTACCTTTTTAAATTAGGGGGAATCCACTTGAAAAGAGACCAAAACATATCAACCAAATGCCAAATACACACCTTGCTGGATTTTGTCTCAAACCTAAAAAAATTTTTTTTAACAATCTGGGAAATCTGAATACTAACTGGATAATGGATAATA
Source organism: Eubalaena glacialis (assembly GCF_028564815.1). Taxonomy (NCBI): domain Eukaryota; kingdom Metazoa; phylum Chordata; class Mammalia; order Artiodactyla; family Balaenidae; genus Eubalaena; species Eubalaena glacialis. The sequence goes on from NC_083719.1 coordinate 52,202,471, forward strand.
TTAGAGATTTATTATTCAATTTTTTAGGTGTGGTAACGGTATTTTGGTTGTGTTTTGAAAAAGAGAACAGAACCCGTGTTTTAGAAATGTGAAAATATTACATAGGTGAAATGATATATTAGGATGAAATATGTTGGAATTTGTTTCAAAATAACCTGGGAGACTGTAGGTAGAAAGAGACTGGGGGAAAGGGTAGATGAAATAAAAAGTTTTTAATTGTTCAAGTAGGTGATGATACAGGGAGACTCATTACACCACCTTCTATTTTCCACTGATACAGTCATTTTTTTTTTCCCTAATTCTGTGGTTCATTAATTTCTTAGTTGTCTCTTAGCTGATTATCATGGAATGTAAAACAATTATGATTTGTTCAAAAACACACCTAGAAACGAAGTATAGAATATATTACCTTTGTAAAAGTGACAGGGATGCTGGCATCCAACTGAATGTGATCTGCAACCTCTGTAAACTGCTGCTGCTGCTTTTGCAATGTTTCCAGTAACCTTGTAATTTCTTGTTTTGCCAAGACAACTCTACAATCATCCTAGAAAAGAGAAGACGGTATTTCTTATAAACTTTTTAAAGAAACAACGAAAAAAGAGATATCACTAAAACTCAAGAAAAGCTCATTTAACATTACAGTATTGAAAGTTAACTTATGTATAAATTTGACTAAGTTAACAATAATCAGGCATTAATAAATAATTTAAGAGCCCATCAATAGAAGAGTAGATAAATAAAGTATGGTATATTCACAAATGCAACACAACCAAAATGAACGGTTGAATTAACTACAGGTTCATTCAGGTAAGAATGAACTACAATTACATGTGATGACATGAATTTCACAAACATACAGTAAGGGAAGAAATGACATGAAGAGTTTGTACTGCATGATTCCCACTTTTATTAATTACCAAAACAGGCCAAAACAAGGTATATATTAGAAATCAGGATAGTGGTTTATCCTTAGGAGGAAAGACGCATAGTTACTAGAAGAGAGTCTGAGGGGCTTCTGGGGTTGGTAATGTTCTGTTACTTGATCTGGATGCTCGTTACACAGTAATGTCCAGTCTGAAAATTCAGCCAGCTGAACACTTATGCACATATTTCTGTATATATATATTGTACTCCTATAAAAAGTTTTAAAAATAATTTAAGATATACATGTATTGGTTTAAAAAAAAGACTAAAGGTCAAACTGTGATGTCTCCCTCTCACTTTAGATTCCCAGGCCCTCTCCTCAAAGTTAAGCACTTTTCAGTTTCTCAAATACTATTCCAGAGATATTCTATACATATACCAATGTATTCTTCATAAGACAGAGATCTCCGAACAATATTTAAGCTCCATGAGAGAAGCGGTGTTGTCAGTTTTTGCTCACAGTTGCACATTCATATTAGGTGATAGCAATTTGGTTGTTCCAATTGCCAGAACAAAAACTTTGAGTCGTTCTTGCCTTCTCCTCCCTTATTCCCACATACAATTTGTCAACAAATCCTACTGGATATCCAAAATTTGGGTACTTCTAGCCCCCACTATCCAAGCTACTATTCTCTCTCACTTGGAATTCTACAACAGTCTTCTAACCATTGAGCTCCTTCCTTCCATCTTTGCCCTCCTTCAATCTGTTTTTTACACATCAGCCAGATCCTTTTAAGTAAGATCAAATCATTCTTGTGCTCAAAACCCCACAATGGTTTCCCCAATTCAATCAGAAAAAACTGAAGTCCTTCCAATGGCCCACAAGGCCCTCCTTACATATAATTCCCTATTACCTCTAATTTCAGCTCCTATTACTCTCTCCATCGCTTACTCTATTCCAGCCACAGTGCCCTCTTTTGCTGTTCCTCAAATACACCAGGCATGTCACCTAGGGTTTTTGCTCTAACCATTTCCTCAGCCAAAATCTTCTTCATTAAGGTGTGAGCTAGTTCCCTTCACCTTCTTCCCCTTTGAGTCTTTGCTCAAATCTCACCTTCTCTCAGTGATGCTTACCCTATTTAAAAATACAATCTGCTGTACCCTCATACTTTTTCTTTTTCCCTTAGCTCTGATCACTTTTTAACATACTATATAATTTACTTATTAGATATGGTTATAGCTTATTGTCTGCCTTCTCCTTGCTAGGATGCTAATTCCACAAGATTATGGCTTTTTGCTTGCTTTGTTTACTGACATAGTCCATGTACCTAGAATATACATGGCACATAGTAGGCACACAACAAATATTTGCCTAATAAACAAATCCTAACCATTCAGTATTATGCCTTGAACTTAGATGATGCATCAATTTTTTCTGGAGGGGAGGGATGATTTTGTTCTCAAAATTGGTAATATGTATGTGATGTTCCATCCATTCCTCTGTTCAGTTATCTCTGTGGCAGGAACTTTTAAGAATATTGATTGAGATTAGGGTTCTGTGTCCATAAATCAGAACAAAACTACTAGGTTTATATGAAGAATGAATCTAAGACCGCAATTTCATCTGCATTAACATAGTGAGATAATACCATGTCATTAACAATTATCAGTCACTTTGACAAAATGCTTCAGAAACTCTAAAATACTTCCAAATACTTCTAAATATTTCAGTAACTATGAGCTTTCTTTTTAATAAAATAAATATAAAAATACTTTGAAGTATTCACTTAAGTATGATTTAGGACATGATCCATTTCTAATTTTGCTGTGTAGCTTGAGCTGAACAAGTATTTATTAAGCTCTTTGTATCTCTAAATTCTTTGTATCTGGATAGATACATCCAGAAGGACAAATGTGCATATTGTATCATTAGGTTCAAATCAGGAGATAAAAACCACAACAGTCATATGAATAGAAAAAATTAATATGAAGAACTGTTAACTAGGTGTAGTTACTAAGTAAGCAACTGAAAGGGTAAAAAGAACTCTGAGGTATCATGGAGGAAACAACTGTAGGAAATAGCTACCACCCTCAGGGCTGGGAGAATAAAGGCGAGATGCTAGAATTATTAAAACTTAAAAACTTATAGGAGGGATCCCATGGAGCTGAAATTCAGATCTCTAAGGAAAGTGGTCTCATAGTATGAGCAGTGTCATTCACAGGAACCCCAAGCAAATGGGAACGCACAGGAAACCGCCTCCACCTTTCAGCTTCCTTCTACTGTCCCCTATTGGCAGAGCCTAAAATCGCATGGAGGCAGCTGGCAGAGCTGGTATGTGGTTTGCAGAGTTCCAGTATCAGCATCACAAAGCAGAGGATAGAATAGGACTGGAGCTCAAAGACAACTTAATAAATGGCATAAACATCAATTATTACAATTCAATGTGATAAGGACTAAAGGACTCTAGACTGATGTGGTTACAGCCTGGCCACGTTCATTTAAGTCTAATCAGATATTTAAGAGAAAAAGCTCTACAACAGTAAAAAGTTTAGCTCTATGATGATTTGATATCAACACAATCATTAGCAATATATCAAAAGATGAGAGTGACTGAAGCTTATCAGGAATTCCTAGGGCAATAATTAGCCTTAAATTGCACATTCATGAAGGCAGATCCAAAATAGTAATGAGTAAGACTGGCATTTTTGTTAGAATAACCTTAAATCTATTTTAAAAGCACATTATCTGCAAACTGGGTAACAAATTGCTTATGATACCTCAACCATGAAAAAACACGGGTTTTCTGTGACATCAAAGTTAAGAACCAATAAATTAGAGCAGAGATAGGGAGTACATGCTAGAGAGGCACCCCACCTCCACCACCAAAAACAAAAACAAAAAAGAGCAAGGAAGGGTAAGTAGCTTCAAAGAACAGCAAACATTTGAAGAAGGATTTCCAATATCAGAAAAGGGAGACATAAGCCGATCAAGCAGAAAGAATAGTATATGCTTGGCAAAGAAGGGTTAATGGGCTTGGGATGACTGAAGAATGACAAGAAGTTAGGTTCTAGAACCTATGGTTTTATGGTGGGGAAGACACATGAAAGAGAGGACATTGATATGGTTGAGTGGAGCAATTTGAGGTTAGAGACCATGTCCTAAGCACAATGTTAATGCCCACAGTAACACAGAGTAATAATATAAAAATATTTATTAAATTAATAAAATAGACTAGTGTGTACCTCTGGTAATGATATACTTAAGCTTACAAATTCTCCTTCTTAAACTATGTCCTCATCATGTTTAAACCACATACCTGGGGCTTCCCTGGTGGCGCAGTGGTTGAGAGTCTACCTGCCAATGCAGGGGATACGGGTTCGAGCCCTGGTCTGGGAGGATCCCACATGCCACGGAGCAACTAGGCCCGTGAGCCACAACTACTGAGCCTGCGTGTCTGGAGCCTGTGCTCCGCAACAAGAGAGGCCGCGATAATGAGAGGCCCGCGCACTGCGATGAAGAGTGGCCCCCACTTGCCGCAACTAGAGAAAGCCCTCGCATAGAAACGAAGACCCAACACAGCCATAAATAAATAAATAAATAAACCCAAAGTTTAAAAAGAAACAAAAAACTGACTTTGTTTACTGGTATTGGAGTACTAGCCTTTAAAAAAAAAAAAAAAAAACACATACCTGTTGCAAAGTCTTTTCACAATGGAGACAGGCTGTTGAAACCTGGGATAACAAAATAGTCATATCTTCCTGCTGCTGTCTGAGCCAAATCAGTTTTTCTCGAACATGAGCATCAACAACACTTAGAGCCATTTCTTCTTGACGACACAGAGTTTCATGTAGATCAGAAAAATAAGCTCGGACACATGATCGGGCATTCTCCGCAGTACCTGGTACCTAAGGCAATAAAAATAAGTTTTAAACAACTGTAACCTTAACAAAGATTTTATATGTGAAATAATGAAAATTTAAATACAATCTATATCCTTAAAAATCCCAAAATGTTTATCTCCACACTAAATTTTTCCCCTTAACCACAGCCTTTGGATATCCAACTGTTTAAATGACATTTCAAGCAACAAGGAATACCTATTCTCCAGTCTCTCTCAACCCTGAACCTAGTTTCCTCCATCTCAATAAATGGCAACTCCATCTTCCAGGTTATTCAAGCTAAAAAAAATTGGAGTCACCCTTAACACTTCTCTTTCGTATCTCACAACTAGTTTCTCAACAAATTCTGCTGACTTCAAAATATATCTAGAATCTGATCATGCCTCACCACCTTCACCTCTGCCAACCTGATTGAAGCCATTATCATCTCTCACCTGATTATTATAATACCCTCCTAATTGGGCTCACTAGATTTACCTCTGCCGCCTATAATGTATTCTCCACCCAGAAGCCAGACTGATCCTTTTTTAAATGTTAAGTCAGAATGATAATTATTCTTTTGCTCAAAACTCTCCAGTGGTTTCCCACTCAGAGTAAATGCCGAAGTCCTTTATAGGGGATGTTCAACGACAGACTCCCTGGGAAAGAGACATCTGGGCTAAGACCTGAAGGAGGTAAGAGAGGGAACCATGTGAATATCCTCAAGGGCATTCCTGGAAGAAAGTAAAGCAAGTGCCTTTAAGGACCTTTCTGACCTCAACTCCTGCTATGCTCCCCATCAATCATTCTAATTTAGCTAACTCAACCTCCTCAAAGTTTCTTAAGCACACGAGGCACACTCCAACTTCAGGGCCTCTGTACTTGCTCTTCTCTCTGCCTAGAATGCTCTTCCCCCAAATATTAGCATGGTTCCCTTTCTCATCTCCTTTAGGTCTTTGCTCAGTGCCCCTTCTCAGGGAGCCTGTCCTCAAACACCCCATATAAAAGTGCACTCCCCCTTTCCCTTATTTTTCTCCAAAGTATCTAATGACATACTTCTGTATTTTACTTATGTACTGCCTCTCTCCCACATTAGAATGTAAACTTTGCAAAAGCAGGTATTTTTGACTTCAACAGTGTCTAGCACTTGGGATGTGTTCAATAAATATTTGCTGAGGGAATAAATAAAATATTTCCACCGTAGCACAAAAATGTCCAATAGAATTTTATGTGATGATAGACATATTCTATATCTGTGCTGACTAACATGGTAGCCACCAGCTACATGCACGTAAAATGTACTTGAAATGTAGCTAGTGAGACTGAGGAAGTAAATTCTGTATTTTCTTGAACTGTTAAATAATTTAAACTTAAATAGCCACATTGAGGCTAATGGCTACTATATTTGACAGAGAGCAGTTCTAGCATTATTCCCCAATGACTTAGCTTAACTTTGTTTCTTTACAAAAGAAAAACACTACATTGTGTCTGTCCCTGTACTTTATATTCCCATCTGAAAATATCCCTTTCTCCTCTATAATTCAATTTTAAAATGCAATTACCACTACCACCTAAGTTCCTTCCTTCTCTTCACAGCCAAACTTCTTAAAAGTTAGACACCTTCCTAACACCCACTGACTCTTCAATTTACTGAAGGGTATCTCCTTTTATCTCACAGAAATAACAAATTCAACATCCAAATTAAACTTATCACCTTGGTCCCATTATCCCCTCCCAAATTCTTCTTCCTCCCCCATTAGAGCACAATATCACCATCCACCAGGTTGGGCAAGGTAGAAATCTAGGCATTATGCCTGACCCTGCAAAGTACCTATCCAATCAGTATTATCACTAAATCACTAATATTATCAGTAAATCACTATTCTACTTCTTTAAAATCTCAAATCCATGTACTCCTCTCCATTCTCACTACTACAGTATTATGGGCCATAAACATTTCTCAAGTAGATAATTTCAGCAACCTCACAATAGGTCTCCTTGCTTCCAATCTTGTTGCTCCTCCAATTCATTTTTTATATTAAAGAGCAACCTTTCTTAATGCAAACCTGATTATGTTATTCCTATGCCAATTCTTCAACAGCTCATCACTGCCCATAAGATAAAGTCCAAACTCTTTAACATGTCTAACAAGATGCTGCAGGATTTGGCCCTTAACTCTCCAACATCTTTTCTTGCCACACCCCACCCCAATACTCAAAGAGTCAACCATAGCGAACTTAGTTAAGTTTCTACGATATGTCCAATTCTCACTTCCATGTATTTTAACATATGCTTCCCTCTCTGGAACAACTCACTCCCCACCCCGCTCTTCTCCCTGACTAAATTCCTTCAAATCTCAGTTTAGACATCACATCTTCTAGAAAGCCTTCTAAGACTTACCCAAGTTATTGCTGTTTTTATGCACACTGCCAGGGCATCCTGTACTTCCCCCACAAAGTAACAGTTACCACACTTGAAACTGGCTCTCTTCCATGATGGATTATAAATTTCCATAAAGACAAAGACTTTTAAAAAAACTTATTTCCAGTGACCAGTGCAGTACTGGCACAATGTAATTGCTCAATAAATCCTACAAGGTGAAAAAGTGACAAGGAAAAGGGTGAGGAAGAAAAAAACCCATACATGTTCTGTGTGGGCCATTCCAATTCCATCTTCCACTATTTGTTCTCCTCCTTCAATGTGCTGAACGATTCCACCTAATTTTCTGGAATAATCTGAGATTTCCTCAGTGAAGGTCCGTATGCAATGAGCCATATCTAAAATTGATGCTCGGATCTGGTTAGCTTCTGGTTCCAATACTGAATGCTATAAGATGCAAGGTAATTATAGAAAAGAACTCACAGTATTGACTAATGATATAAAATGCTACTTAAATGGCTCCTATTAATAAAAAAGCATCAGCCACAAGAGGCTTTTATAACACATTTACAAAAAACACAGCATAAGAAATACTACTTTGCCTTTGCCCCAAAACTATTTACCTTTTAAAGAAATAATTTAAAATTAGTAAGTCCATTTACTGCTAAACAAGAATCCAAGAAACCCTCTCTAAAATTTTACCACAAGCATTAGTTCGTCAACAGACATAATTATTATCAAAATAATCCAGTGCATTACAAAAACAGGCACACAAAGAACTTTTGTTTCATGCTGGAAAGCCATTTATCAATAAAGAAAGAATCATGAGGACTCTGAAATTTTTGTTACAATATTCAGAAAATAAATCTCTCATTTCTTTTCATGCTACCCAGCTCAACTCATTCATCATTTAGCTCTTCTTTGATCTCTACTCTTAGCATAAAAAACCAAGTCAGTGAAAATAAATGGCGGGCTGGTAAACTAGGTAGAGTCATCCAGTTTAACTATATTCATACCTTGTGACCTTGGTGTTTTCCATATTCTTTGCAGACACAGCACATGAGTGGGCTAGTTTGACAGCCATCTTCCAAGCAAACAAACTCAATGGCATGCACCTGATGCTGAGAGCACATGGTTTTCTCATGAGGTTTATCAGCTAGAGGCACTCTCCTGTGCTTTGCTAATGTCTTTGTAGAATGCGTAACTTGGGAACACTCTGAGCACAAGTGAGTTGCACATACAGTGCAATATACAGATGCAACGTGAGCTTCATCTTCATCACAACGAATGATGCTCTGATAAACAAAAAAGTAACGTATTACAACTGAACCCCTTTACCAAACAGAAACTGACTCACAGACATAGAAAACAAACTTATGGTTACCAAAGGGGATAGATAGCAAGGGGGGGGGGGGGAGAAATAAATTAGGAGTTTGGGATTAACAAATACACACTACTATATATAAAACAGGTTAACAACAAGGACCTACTGTACAGCACAGGGAACTATACTCAATATCTTGTAATAACCTATAAAGGAAAAGAATCTGAAAAAGAATATATGTATCATGTATATGCATATATGTATCATGGTTCAGGTGTACAGCAACCGAATCATGTTGCTGTACACTTGAAACTAACACAGCACTGTAAATTAACTATACTTCAATTAAAAAAATTTTCTTAAACTGAACCCCAATCATCATAACATGCCAAATTTTGAGAGACTGGTTCCAGATGGCGGAGTAGAAGGACATGCGCTCACTCCCTCCTGTGAGAGCACCGGAATCACAACTAACTGCTGAACAATCATCGACAGGAAGACACTAGCACTCACCAGAGAACATACCCCACATCCAAAGACAAAGGAGAAACTGCAATGAGACGGTAGGAGGGGCACAATCACAATAAAATCAAATCCCATAACCGCTAGGTGAGCAAATCACAAACTGGAGAACAATTATACCACAGAAGTCCACCCATTGGAGTGAAGGTTCTCAGCCCCACGTCAGGCTTCCCAACCTAGGGGGCTGGCAATAGGAAGAGTAATCCCCAGAGAACTGGACTTTGAAGGACAGCAGGATTTGACTGCAAGACGTAGACAGGACTGGGGGAAACAGAAGCTCCACTCTTGTAGGGCACACACAAAGTAGTCTGTGCACCAGGACCCAGGGGGAAGGAGCAGTGACCCCACAGGAGACTGAACCAGACCTACCTGCTAGTGTTGGAGGGTCTCCTGCAGAGGCAGGGGGCAGCTGTGGCTCACCTTGAGGACAAGGACACTGGCAGCAGAAGTTCTGGGAAGTACTCATTGGCACGAGCCCTCCCAGAATCCGCCATTAGCCCCACCAAAGAGCCTGCAGGCTCCAGTGCTGGGTCACCTCAGGCCAAACAACCAACAGGGAGGAAACACAGTCCCACCCATCAGCAGACAAGCAGATTAATGTTTTACTGAGCTCTGGCCACTAGAGCAACACCCAGCTCTACCCACCACCAGTCCCTCCCATCAGGAAGCTTGCACAAGCCTCTTAGATAGCCTCATCCACCAGAAGGCAGACAGCAGAAGCAAGAAGAACTACAATCCTGCAGCCTGTGGAACAAAAACCACATTCACAGAAAGACAGACAAGATGAAAAGGCAGAGGGCTATGTAGCAGATGAAGGAACCAGATAAAACCCCAGAAAAACAACTAAATGAAGTGGAGATAGGCAACCTTCCAGAAAAAGAATTCAGAATAATGATAGTGAAGAAGATCCAGGACCTTGGAAAAAAAAAAATGGAGGCAAGGATCAAGAAGATGCAAGAAATGTTTAACAAAGACCTAGAAGAATTAAAGAACAAACAAACAGAGATGAACAATACAATAACTGAAATGAAAACTACACTAGAAGGAATCAACAGCAGAATAACGGAGGCAGAAGAACAGATAAGTGACCTGGAAGAGAAAATGATGGAAATCACTGCTGCAGAACAGAATAAAGAAAAAAGAATGAAAAGAAATGAAGACAGCCTAAGAGACCGCTGGGACAACATTAAATGCACCAACATTCACATTATAGGGGTTCCAGAAGGAGAACAGAGAGAGAAAGGACCTGAGAAAATATTTGAAGAGATTATAGTTGAAAACTTCTCTAACATGGGAGAGGAAATAGCCACCCAAGTCCAGGAAGTGCAAAGAGTCCCAGGCAGGATAAAACCAAGGAAAAACACACCCAGACACATAGTAATCAAATTGACAAAAATTAAAGACAAAGAAAAATTATTAAAAGCAACAAGGGAAAAACAAAAAAATAACATATAAGGGAACTCCCCGTAAGGTTAACCACTGATTTATCAGCAGACACTCAGCAAACCAGAAGGGAGTGGTACAATATATTTAAAGTGATGAAAGGGAAGAAGCTGCAATCAAGAATACTCTACCCAGTAAGGATTTCATTCAAATTTGATGGAGAAATCAAAAGCTTTACAGACAAGCAAAAGCTAAGAGAATTCAGCACCACCAAACCAGCTCTACAACAAATGCTAAAGGAACTTCTCTAAGTGGGAAACAGAAGAGAAGAAAAGGACCTACAAAAACAAACCCAAAACAATTAAGAAAATGGTCATAGGAACATACATATCGATAATTACCTTAAATGTGAATGGATTAAATGCTCTAACCAAAAGACACAGGCTTGCTGAATGGATACAAAAACAAGACCCATATAGATGCTGTCTACAAGAGACCCACTTCAGACCTAGGGACACATACAGACAGAAAGTGAGGAGATGGAAAAAACAGTCCATGCAAATGGAAATCAAAAGAAAGCTGGAGTAGCAATACTCATATCAGATAAAATAGACTTTAAAATAAAGGATGTTACAAGAGACAAGGAAGGACACTACATAATGATCAAGAGATCAATCTAAAAGGAAGATATAACAATTATAAATATACATGCACCCAACATAGGAGCACCTCAATACATAAAGCAAATGCTAACAGCTATAAAAGGGGAAATCAACAGTAACACAATAATAGTGGGGGACTTTAACACCTCACTTACACCAATGGACAGACAATCCAGACAGAAAATTAATAAGGAAACACAAGCTTTAAATGACAAAATAAACCAGATAGATTTAATTGATATTTATAGGACATTCCATCTGAAAGAAGCAGATTACACTTTCCTCTCAAGTGCACATGGAACATTCTCCAGGATAGATCACATCTTGGGTCACAAATCAAGCCTCAGTAAATATAAGAAACTTGAAATCGTATCAAGCATCTTTTCCGACCACAATGCTATGAGATTAGAAATCAATTACAGGAAAAAAAATGTGAAAAACACAAACATGTGGAGGGTAAACAATACGCTACAAAATAACCAAGAGATCACTGAAGAAATCAAACAGGAAATCAAACAATACCTAGAGACAAATGACAACAAAAACATGATGACCCAAAACCAATGGGATGCAGCAAAAGCAGTTCTAAAAGGGAAGTTTATAGCAAAACAATCCTATCTCAAGAAACAAGAAAAATCTCAAATAAACAATCTAAACTTACACCTAAAGGAACTAGAAAAAGAAGAACAAAAAAACCCCAAAGTCAGCAGAAGGAAAGAATCATAAACATCTGAGCAGAAATAAATGAAACAGAAACAAAGAAAACAATAGCAAAGACCAATAAAACTAAAAGCTGTTTCTTTGAGAAATAAATAAAATTGATAAACCTTTACCCGGACTCATCAAGAAAAAGAGGGAGAGGACTCAAATCAATAAAATTAGAAATGAAAAAGGAGAAGTTACAACAGACACTGCAGAAACACAAAGCATCCTAAGAGACTACTACAAGCAACTCTATGCCAATAAAATGGACAACCTGGAAGAAATGGACAAATTCTTAGAAAGGTATAACCTTCCAAGACTGAACCAGGAAGAAATAGAAAATATCAACAGACCAATCACAAGTAATGAAATTGAAACTGTGATTAAAAATCTTCCAACAAACAAAAGTCCAGGACCAGATGGATTCACAGGTGAATTATATCAAACATTAAGAGAAGAGCTAACACCCATCCTTCTCAACTCTTCCAAAAAATTGCTGAGGAAGGAACACTCCCAAACTCACTCTATGAGACCACCATCACCCTGATACCAAAACCAGACAAAGATACTACAAAAAAAGAGAATTACAGACCAATATCACTGATGAATACAGATGCAAAAATCCTCAACAAAATACTAGCAAACTGACTCCAACAATACATTAATATGATCATACACCATGACCAAGTTAGATTTATCCCAGGGATGCAAGGATTCTTCAATATTCACAAATCAATCATGTGATACACCATGCTTATTTTTGTTTTTATTTCCATTACTCTAGGAGGTGGGTCAAAAAAGATCAGCAGACTTAAACTTAAAAGCTTTTGCACAGCAAAAGAAACTATAAACAAGACCAAAAGACAACCCTCAGAATGGGAGGAAATATTTGCAAACGAATCAATGGACAAAGGATCAATTTCCAAAATATATAAACAGCTCATGCAGCTCAATATCAAAAAAAGAAACAACCCAATCACAAAATGAGCAGAAGACCTAAATAGTAATTTCTCCAAAGAAGACATATAGATGGCCAAGAGGCACATGAAAAGCTGCTCAACATCACTAATTATTAGAGAAATGCAAATCAAAACTACAGTGAGGTATCACCTCACACTGGTTAGAATGGGCATCGTCAGAAAATCTACAAACAACAAATGCCGCAGAGGGTGTGGCGAAAAGGGAACCCTCTTGCACTGTTGGTGGGAATGTAAATCGATACAGCCACTATGGAGAACAGTATGGAGTTTCCTTAAAAACACTAAAAATAGAATTACCATATGACCCAGCAATCCCAATCCTGGGCATATACCCAGAGAAAACCATAATTCAAAAACACACATGTGGGCTTCCCTGGTGGCATGGTGGTTGAGAATCTGCCTGCCGGAGCAGGGGACACAAGTTCAAGCCCTGGTCTGGGAGGATCCCACATGCCGCGGAGCAACTAAGCCCATGCGCTACAGCTGCTGAGCCTGTGCTCTAGAGCCTGCGAACCACAAGTACTGAAGCCCACGCGCCTAGAGCCCATGCTCCACAACGACAGGCCACCGCAATGAGAAGCCCACTCACTGCAACTAGAGAAGGCCCGCTCGCAGCAGCAAAGACCCAACACAGCCAAATAAATAAATAAATAAATAAATAAATAGCAATTCTTATTTAATAATAATTAAAAAAAAAGACACATGCACCCCAATGTTCATTGCAACACTATTTACAATAGCCAGGTCATGGAAGCAACCTAAATGCCCACCGACAGAAGAATGGTTAAAGAAGACATGGTACATATATACAATGCAAGATTATTCAGCCATAAAAAGGAACAAAATTGGGTCATTTGTAGAGACGTGGATGGACCTAGAGACTGTCATACAGGGTGAAGTAAGGTCAGAAAGAGAAAAACAAATATCGTATACTAATGCATATATGTGGAATCTAGAAAAATGGTACAGATGAACGGGTTTGCAGGGCAGAAATTGAGATAAAGATGTAGAGAACAAACGTATGGACACCAAGGGGGGAAAGCAGAGGGTGGGGGGTGTGATGAACTGGGAGATTGGGATTGATATATATACACTAATATGTATAAAATAGTTAACTAATAAGAACCTGCTGTATAGCACAGGGAACTCCACTTCGCTGTACAGTAGAAACACAACATTGTAAAACAACTATACCCCGATTAAAAGAAAAAAAAAAAAAAAAGAAAATACAAGGAAAGACAAAAAAAATTATTTAGAGAGGTAACTGAGACCTAGGATGAAGGTAGTTTACTCTAGAAAGGGATTCATATTTATTTTTTCATGATTTTATGGTATTATCAATAGTGGACCACCTTAATATGAGTGCAAAAATGGGTATTACTTGGACAATCCAAAGATTCAAACTCTGAATCTAATTCTGTGCAATAGCATGTCTGTTTCAACTGGTGTCCTGGCTTATTGTGAATGTCTTCTGCTGGATGTCTCATCTAGGTGTGGGTTTGGTATTTGATTTATGCCTCCTCACCATTGAAGGCCATTAAAAAACCCAGAGTGCTTCCCTGGTGGCGCAGTGGTTAAGAATCCGCCTGCCAATGCAGGGGACATGGGTTCGAGCCCTGGCCCGGGAAGATCCCACATGCCGCGGAGCAACTAAGCCCGCGCGCCACAACTACTGAAGCCCGCGCACCACAACTACTGAAGCCCGCACGCCTAGAGCCCGTGCTCCGCAACAACAGAAGCCACTGCAGTGAGAAGCCCGTGCACCGCAACGAAGAGTAGACCCCGCTCACCGCTACCAGAGAAAGCCCGCACACAGCAATGACCCAACGCAGCCAAAAATAAAAATCAAAAATAAATAAATTAAAAAAAAAAAAAAAAAAAAAAAAAAAAACACCCAGACATTTTCCTGAATAGGCTAATGCCCTCAGGGCAAAAGCACATTCTTTGCTCCTGTATCTCAGTGAATTTCCATTTTCCCTTCAGATTTGGCCTGATTTTTTGTTCCTAACTTATCAGGTCTTTAATGCTTTTAAAATAATTTTTAGTGAATTCATTCCACTTTATTTTCAGCAGATGAGATAGTGTCTATAACCAAGCCTACCATTACTGAGATAATCTCTTGGAACTTTTCACGATAATGAAATCATCTACTTGTTTGTGTCATCAACTAGGTATAAGCTGCATGAAGGCAAGAACACTGTCTTACTGTTTTCTGCATTTACAGCACTGAGCACAGGACCTGCTTCCCAATAGGTAATTTTAGTATTAATAAAAGTAGCTCCTTGTGTACTTTTAGGATCCCATTTCAATCCTTTACTCTCACCTCAATGTCAGACTTCTAAAAAATCTGAGTAAGCATCACAGGATGTCTCTCTTCTTCTACTGTCTCCTTTACCTCCTTCCCATTCATCTTTATTTCCTTCCTAGAATAGACTTTCCCAGGTCTATGGACTGAACTGTGTTCTTCCAAAATTCATATATTGAAGCCCTAGCCCCCAGTGTTACTGCCATTTGGAGATAGGGTCTTTAGGAGGTAATTAGGGTTAAATAAGGCCATAAGGATGTGGCCCTAATCCAGTAGGTGGCATCATAAGAAGAGGAAGAGACAGATCTCCCTCCCTCTCTCCCTGTGCACATGTCCTGAGGAAAGGCCAGGTGAGCACACAGTGAGGTAGCCGTGGCCTACAAGCCAAAAGAAGAGGTCTCAGAATGCTAACACCTTGATCTTGGACTTACCAGCCTCCAGAACTGTGATTAAGATAAATAAATTTCTGTTGTTCAACCATAAATAAATAACATGCCAAATTTTGAAATATAAAAGCCCATAATCTTTTTTTTAACTGACCAGACTTTACACATAAAAATATACTGGTAATTAAGTACAAAGGTCATTTGCTACTCATTTCTATAGGTAAGTGAGAAGGTATTTCCAAAATTGATTATCAATATATGCTATGAATTTGAGGTCAAAAATAAAACCACTGTTATAGATTCACAGTTAGTGCAAAGATGTCTTCTGCAAAATCCCATCACTTTACATGCAAGAAACTGACAATAGAGGATAGAAGTCTTTTTTTTTAAGACTGAAAAAACTGATAGTAAATACATCCTCACTGCTTTAACTATTACTTGTCAGCATGATGTATAGGAGAAGAGAAGCACAAATGCTATTTAGATAACCAAGTGAAGCTTTTAAAAACACAGATGCCTAGACTCCAACCTGAGAAACACTTATTTCTCAATAGGTAGAGATGAAGTGGAAGCTGTGTATTTTTTCTAAAGCTCCACAGGTGAGTCCACTGCACTATCCTGGTTGAAAATCACTGATTTAAGAAACAACAACAACAACAAAAACCCTATGTCATACATAACCTTTTAAATATTTATAATTTTTATGAATTAGTAAAAAGCATTATGAGTTGTAAATTTTACATGTCAGATATTCAAGAATCTTTGAAAACTTTTCTGCATATTAAAAGGCCATAATTAGAAAGAGAAAGATTTGGTATACATTTTTGCAGAAATAAAAATGAGAAAATATATCAATAATGTCATTCAATATCACACTAAAAAAAATGAACCCAAAGTTAAACAGTTTTGTTTGCAATTATGAGAAATATATACATGTAAAATTATAAGTCATGTCTTCTGTTTTCCAGACCTGATAAATAATTTACAAGACCAACATCGGATAATACTCAATGGCTTTCAAAATAAAGATAAAAGATAAATCATGGGAAAAAACTGCAAATTTTAGAAAACAGTGCTTCAGTTTGAAATCCATTTCACTGATTCATTTTATATAAGGAAATCATGATCTAATAAAAGAGAAGTAAAAAGTCGATCTGACATGTCTTCATACTAAACATGTGGTTTTAAAGTTGATCATCAAAACTATTAACTGCTATTTACTACAACTATTCCTATAATCAGAACAGTGTATGAGCTATGCAGACAATTTTATAAGTGTTAAAAATGTATTTTAGGGCTTCCCTGGTGGCGCAGTGGTTGGGAATCTGCCTGCCAATGCAGAGGACACGGGTTCGAGCCCTGGTCTGGGAGGATCCCACATGCCGCGGAGCAACTAAGCCCGTGAGCCACAACTACTGAGCCTGCGCGTCTGGAGCCTGTGCTCCGCGGCGGCGGGAGAGGCCGCGACAGTGAGAGGCCCGCGCACCGCGATGAAGAGTGGCCCCCGCTCACCACAGCTGGAGAAAGCCCTCGCACAGAAATGAAGACCCAACACAGCCAAAGATAAATAAATAAATAAATAGATTTATAAAGGGGAAAAAAAAATGTATTTTAATTTGTGTTAATGGTCTTCTAATATTTACTGGATACTTACCTGTCTGGATAAAGAGAGTACATCTACGCACAATTTAACTTTTCATGAAGATATTTAATAGTAATTCCCTCAGGAGCTACTGCTATCTTTAAGGCATTCTGCCTCTACACTAAAAGGCCCCTTTCATGGAGTTCCTCTTTCTTTCTCTGTGCTTTACTGTTGAATGATTCACTTTTGCATCCTCTGCTTTAATGTAGCTTACACATCCTTCTTATTCATCCATAATCTTACTTTTTCACTTTACCCTTAGATAGAATTAATGATGATAAGGAAACAAGTTTATACACTAAACATACTTTGGGTACAGCATTTTCAGAGAATTCAAATTTCAGTTTTACTTTTGTTTGGTTGGGGATTTTGTTGCCTTCAGAACTATAATGTAATGAAAAGTTGTGTTTCTGGAACCCTACCTGCTGGGGTAAGTAAGGTAATATTGTGCATCTAATAGCAAATATTTTAAACTAAAAGAAAAAATTCATGCTCATAACAAAAATTTCAACAAGTTCAATCAATACCTCTCCAGATATCCCAATGGCTTCTTCTGCAGCTCCATACTGACCAATATGCCCATTCTGTAGTCGTTCCAAAAGCTCCAATAAAGCAAAATTTTTTTTCAATCCCCACACACCTGAATCTCCTAGAATATAAAAATAAAAACTAAATCTAACAAAATGGAATATTATTTATTTTACCTCAAATCTCAATAGTAATTTCTATGTCTCATAGTTCAATCATTAATAATGTCTAAATTTTAAAAATTCAAAATTTCTCCATTTTCTGTTAATGCTATAACAGTTCTCTTAATATTCTCTTTAAAATACAGAACTCCTTAGCATTCTAAGTAGAAACATATTTTAAAGTTCTATTATTTTTCTATAATTTAACTTTATAAATCCTATTTTGTCACTGACTTTTACTACATATACTAAAACAAGTGCTTTAAATATTTTTAACAGCAACCTACAGCAAGAAATACATTTCACATTGCAACCCAGGATAACACACACACACACACACACACACCTGAAACAAAAGATTTACACACCAATATTCACCCTCACAGTTTGTGACACACTGATGGTTTTTGTTCTATTTCTTTTTAAAAAATCCTATTCACAACGAATTAAATTGATTTTATGACTACAAATAAGCTATGACTCATGTTTGAAAACCACTGTATGAAAGATACACTTAACCAAAAATAAGTCCGTCTCTTAAGTAAACTGAAACTATAACAGCTAAAGATAATATTTTCCCCACCCCTCATCTAACCTAGAACCTAACAGCAGTCAATGAACATATAAACTCTTTCTCACACAAATACACAGAGCTTCACACTAAGGCATGACAATAGTCCCTTTTAGGTAGGTAAGAATCTAGGCACATTTGAATAAGGACCAATGCTTCTTTTCCCCAGAACTGACCATAAAAGGCCAGGTAAGCATTCATATGTGCACGTATGTGTGCCCACACGATATGGGCATGTGCATACACACATGCGCACGTGCAAACACACACACAAACTCTTCCTAAGCCTATAAATAAGAGCCAGATCCTTCAGCAATTAGAAGGAATATCTGTCTGTTATGATGAGCTTCTATACAACAAATACCATGTGACACAAAGCTGCCACCTAATACAAAAAAGCAAATAAATAAAAGGATGATGGGGTCATTGGCTACATGGCTCCCCTTCCTCTTGGCCCCTCTTTTCTAAGGGAGGAAGGGAGGGAAGAAAAAAAGGAAGGAAGAAAGGAAGATGAAGGGAAGGGAAGGGAAGGGAAGGGAAGGGAAGGGAAGGGGAGGGCTGGGCCTCAGCCTTGCCACCCCACAGGGCTTTCTCAACTGTTTTAATTTTTCACACATATTCTACCTCAAGCTGAGTTCTATCCACTTTATTCATAAAAGATTAAGAAGTATACTGAGTTCTTTATTTAAAAGTATTATCTTGACGATATCCAAATACTGTCATTATATAGTAAACACATACACGTAAACTCCTAGCAGTATCTAGGCAGTATCTATCTACTGCCTAGTATATCACTTGATACTCCTGTAACTGTCAAAATAACTCTAAAATCTCAATGGCTTAAAGCAACAAAGATTTGGTTTTTGCTCACGCAGCAGCTCAAGGGCTGGTGAAGACAAGAGAGGCTCTGTTCCCTACTGTCCACAATCAGGGGACACAGGCCACTGCGGCTCCAACCACCTGGACCACCTCACTATAGCAGGGAGAAGGATTTACTGCAAACCATCATAAATCCATTCTTAACAGCTTCTACCTGGAAGTTAACACTTCACTTCTACTCATAATTTCACTGGTTAAAGGGAAATCACACAGCTCTTCCTACGTAATCATAAGAGGGCAGGGAAGTGTAATTTTACCGTGAGAACGGAAGAGAAGAACCATAAGTAATGCTGACCAGTATTAATAACCATGACAAACAACTACTGATACTATTCTTTTTTTTTTTTTTGGCAAAATAATACCTTTATTACCTATGATTGGCAGATATTTTATAAATAAAATATATTTATTCTCTCCATGTTTGAAAAGAATTTCAAAACAACAAAATGATTTTATACACCATACAATTCAGGGTAGGGTTGGGCTCAGGGGACCACTTCATTGTTCACAGGGTGGACAGAAACCTCTGTCTCCAAACATTTTTTGAGCTAGTTTGACTTTCAGCTCTGAGTCCTGGTCCCAGTCTTGAAACCACAAAAGGTAGGTTTCAAGGGCCTGGTGTGAGGGGAGGGTGAGGGCCTCTCCCAATCCAGCATTTCCTTGTGCTCACTGTGGGTTTCCACTCAATAGACCAGGGGCTGCCTTACAGCAGCAGCAGCTGTAAATCTGACAGAAGAACATTCTTCTAGTAGCTTCCAGATTCTAAAGACAGGGCCCAGTAGGACCCTCGATGGGCCCCAGCAGATCCCAGGATGCCAGGAGCTACAAGCGCCTGATTAATGAGATGGCCCAGCTAATGGTCCCAGCTCCTGGAAAGCACGGTCAGGTTGTTTTACAAGGACAGTCCTTCACTTGAACAGATGTACCCGTGGAATCACACTGGCATTGGGCAGATAGATTCCATTTTGTTCAGGCCAGAACCCCAAGTCCCAAACCCAGTGTTCAAAAGACACAAAGCGGACACCAATCTTGAAGCTGAAGAACACATGGTTGACCTCAAAGCGGACACTGTTTCTACCTTGCCAGATGGAAACACACATAGGAGAGAAATTATGCAAAATGGTCTGGTTGGCGTCTAGAAGTTGGACAGTTAGCTCATATACACAGGCCGTGCCTTGTTGGTCTGTCCACCCGGCAGAGACACAAATCTCAATCTTTCCACTATACAGGAGTTCCGGCCACAGACCCTCCTCCTCCAGGTCCAACATTTCCTTCTTGTGACACCACCTTGTAGGCAGACAGGAAAGAGGCCCGGGAAGTGGCCCCAGGCCTGACCTCCAAGTTTTCCTCCTCTCCCCAGCCGTCTCCGCTGCTCTGCATCGTCCAGTCCCGGAAGCCTTCTAGGCCCTTGGGGTTCCAGAGCAGGTTGCGGTCTATCGGTCCTCGCTCGCAGAAGCAGCCCAGGATGCAGGGCCTGAGGTCGTCAGCGGGGGGCAGGTAGGTGTGGAGGACAGGTGACAGGGCGGCGCGGTCTCGGGCCAGGATGCTCAGCCTCACGTCCTGGCAGTCCACCAGGTCACGCCAGCACCGGCACACCCGGCGGCAGTGCCCGAGCAGCATGTGTGGGGGCACGTGGCTCAGCACCATCTCGAGCAGCTCCATGGGCAGTTGGCCCAGACCCAGCGCCTCCTCGGGTTCGGGGTCCGGAGCGGGGACTCTGGCGGGCAGGCCCCTGGAGGCTGAGGTGCACGTGCGTGGTCTCCTCGCCAGGCCCGGCTGCCACTGTGGGCATCTCAGCCATTGCTCCTCCCTGGTGGGCCATCACCTTGCCTCACGTGCTCCCTTCTCCACCTCCGCCCTTTTTATTCCCCCACCCCTCCCTTCCTAATACCCAGCCCCAGCCCCCTACCCCCCCACCCCAGCCCCATCCTCCCTCTGACTCTGATACTATTCTTGAACTAGAGAAGAATTCTAATTCTGATTCTCTCATATTAACAATAGTTTGGGGGGTTGGGGCATGGGGGGGGGAGATTGGGAGTTTGGGATTAGCAGATGCAAACTATTAAATACAGAATGGATAAACAAGGTGCTACTATATAGCACAGGGAACTATATTCAATATCCTGTAATAAACCATAATGGAAAAAAAAAACAGTAATTTGCTTCTTTAGAAGCAAAGAATGATTTTTTTTCTTCTTTATACTTTTTAATAGATTTTTCAAATTTTCTGCAATGTATATATACATTATTTCTATAATACATTTAAAAATAAATTAAAAAACAATGACAGCAAACTATATCAAAGGTCATTAACACATATTCCGTAGGCTGGAATCACGGCAAAAATCTTACCTACAAGCTATAGTAATTACCTATAATAATTACAACCTATATCTGAGGCAGAGTCGTTGGTTTGCTTGTTTTTTCTAATGTTGATATGATAGCAATCATGTCTGATTTCAACCTAGGATATGACTAACCATTACCTGTCATAAATTCCTAGTTTATCACAGTGAGGATGATAACAACCCACACTGTGGTATTTATGTAGAGACGATAGTGCCCTTCAAAATGGTGGAAGGGTCCATCCTCTGTGTGCAAAATATTACTACTTCTATATAGTTTTATATAAAGAAGATGGTATGATATATATAAATTACAGAATAAAAGGCCAAATAAAAGAATGTCAAAATAGACATCTCCCCCCTCCACTTTATTATTTCTTGGCTAACAGTAAGTTAATGCTAACACTTTCCTATATTAGTTTTCTGGCAAATGGGCATACTACTTACTTAAATCAAGGACTACCAAAACCTTAAGAAATCCATTCTTTCCTTACAAGAAAATATTTTACAACCATGCTCCTTAGCATTTTAAAGCTTTTCAGTCTAAAAATCTGGGTACTCTTGCTTCCTTTTTTTGGTGGTTAAATTATTTTAAATGTGTTCCACTTGACATATATATAGTATGAATACATTAAAACAGTCTTAAAACAATTAGTGCTACTGACCTAAAAAAACTGACAATCTTAAACTATTACTTTTGGAGAAATTCAATTATTAAAAAGAATAAACATACAATTTATGGTTGTAAAGTAACTGTTCAAATGTTAATAAATGTTATTTCCAAATCCGGTATCCCACAGTAATTAATTCATTTTGAAAAATATAAAGTGAAGTTTTAAAAGTATGTAGGGGGACTTCCCTGGTGGTGCAGTGGTTAAGAATCTGCCTGCCAATGCAGGGAACATGGGTTTGTTCCCTGGTCCAGGAAGATCCCACATGCCACGGAGCAACTAAGCCCATGCACCACAACTACTGAGCCTGTGCTCCACAGCCCACGAGACAGAACTACCGAGCCCACGTGCCACAACTACTGAAGCCCAGGCGCTTAGAGCCTGTGCTCCACAACGAGAAGCCCACGCACAAGGAAGAGTAGCCCCCCGCTCACCTCAACTAGAGAAAGTCCACGCACAGCAACGAAGACCCAATGTAGCCAAAAATAAATAAAAAAATTTATTTTAAAAATAAATAAATAAAATAAATAAAAGTATGCAGGAAACTGAAAAAAATCCACCAGACCTTTAAATTCATTTTAACAGAAAACAAGGAGTAGTTAGTAGTTATCACTAGCTACAAACACTTCTGCCTCAGATATCAGTAAATAACAACATGCTGAAACTCAAATTACTTACCTGTATTTTCATTATTGGCCTATTCATGTCTAAGGTAAACCCTGTTTTACAGGCAAATGAAAAAGGTTAGTATGTTTTTCTCAGGTGTCTTAAAACTATTGATCTATAAGTACTGAATATAAAAATTTCAGAAGATGAAATAAAATTAGTACCTAAGAGTGGGCTAGTTTATAGCTTCAAGACTACTGGCTTTAATAGAAACTGAAACCTCCTTGGAATTTTATCATTTTTCTTTTTTTTTTTTGGCTGCACCACAGCATGCTCCCCAACTAGGAATCAAACCCGTGGCCCCTGCAGTAGAAGCCCAGAGTCCTAACCACTGGACCGCCAGGGAATTCCCAGAATTTTATGATTTTTAAAATCAAGTAGAAAAAAATTGTTTTCTATGATATTTGTATTACATGAACAATTTTATATATATTTTTTCCTACCTAGGTCTGTTACTTGTCGATCAAAAGGGCAACGGATTGCTCTTCCATGAAGAGGCAGCCGAGTGAGACAGTCATGACAGACTGTGTGGCCACAAAGCAGAAGGCGAGGAACTTTGTCTCCTTGCAAAGAAAAGACATCTTCACAAACTCCACACTCCAGCACCTAATATTTGGAAAGGACACATGTGCTCTTTAAATGACTTTAAAAGCATAAATATTTTAGGTTAAAAAGAAAAACCTGATCTAATTTAATGAATCAATCTTGTTAAATTACTTTATTCCTCCAAGAAAAAAACGGTCTAGGTATAAAATCTTAAATCACCTTTTATCCTTTCATCTGACAGATCTTACCACAATTATATCATAGTGAAATCTCCTTGAAAGGGTGTTAGGGATCAAGATAACGTTGTAAACTAACATCTTCAGCTTTTGAAAATTGTGACATGATTCATTACATCTGAATCCGTAACCATATATAACTCTACCGAAGTTGGGTTCTTAAACAATTTCTCTGCAATTACCTAACCCTGAAAAAACCATCATTAATTTGGACAAAAATAATTTGAAATATGTGCTAGGATGACAAATTACCTTGTAAATGATAAAGAACTTGTTAAGAAAAGACTATAAGTAATTTTCAAGTGTCTTATACTCTTCATTTACATTATACAATGTAAAGATAAGAATGCAATTAGACTTAAATTTCAATTCCTTGTTCTCGATTAATAAATATGCCCCTGGGTTAGAAAATAGAAAATATTTTGTTTATCTAGTTCCAATTACAAGTACATGACTTGCTCAAGGCCACGTAGTCAGTCAAAAGAAAGGTGACAAATCAACTATACTTAAATTAAAAAAAAAAAAAACAACTATACTTCAACTAAAAAAAAAGAAAGAAAGGTGACAAGAATCGGCATATTCTGATTCCCCAGCCCATCAGTTTGTTTTATAATTAGTCAACAAACTATATTTATATCAATGAAGGTACTTTTATTTCTTAATATACCTGAAATGTTTCACAATTTAATTAATTTTTAAAAAATACCCACACTGAACTGTTTGATTGTACCCCAAACTCGGTGCCCACCATCCACGACCTACTACAATCTGGCCCCTGTCCTATTGCTTCTCTTCCCTTCCAAACTCTATTCTCAAACTATATCAAACAATTTGTAGTTCACAGCACATAACAAACTGTTTTTGCCTCTTTCTTTATGCTAATGCTGAAGAAGCAGCTAAATAGACATTTTCCTAGTGGATTCTTTTTTTACATTAATAAACCAACAAATTCGTAAATGAACACACTATCCTTTGGGCCCCCATGTACCATGGATAAGTGTCGATCTTAACACCCAAAACACTTTAATACTTTTATTGGCGTTCCAGCCTGTCTTTCCCCGTTAGACCAAAAAGCCCTCAGGAACAGGGTATTCCAAATACCAAGCACCTTCGTGCTTATATTAATGAAGTCCAACAAAATAAAAATTTTAAAACAGCCAACCACCATCCCCCAACAAATACATAATACAAGGTAAAAAACAGAAAACCCAGAGTGGAAGTCAGACTTAATCCATTAAAATTCTAATCTTAACTCCGCAATTAAACTGGAGTCAGTGCTTGAAATGTAAACATCTTTCACTGTAAATAAACTGATAATTCATAACTGGCTTGCATCTCAGTATGGTTCAAAAGAAGCTGAAGTGTAACACATAGTTCACAGAAAAGGAAAAGAAAACAGCTCATTAATTGTATGAAAAGGTGTCCAATCTCACCCAAAACATTTTGAAGTCAGTTGAAGCTATCCCAATATACTTTTTTTCAGATTAGATTTTTAAAAGTTGATAACACTTTGTGCTGGTGAAAGTGTGGGAGAATAAATAAACTGCTGGTTGCTGTGAAATGTTTATTGACTGATATAGCCTCTGTGGAAGGCAATTTGGCAATACCTATCAAAAGTTTGAATAGCTTAGTAATTCTACCTCCAGGAGTTTATCCTACAAATATCACATGTGTGAAAAGATCTATATGCTATTCCTTAGAGCACCTTTTGCATTAGCAAAAGATTAGAAACAAAGTAAATATATATGGAAAATAAATTATGGCACATTCATATACTGCAAAACTGTGCAATCTGGTGAGGAAAAGTTAGGAAATTTTTTATGTACAAACACAGAATGATTTCATATCAACAAAGCAAAGTGAAAAATGACATAGAATATTTAACTTCTGCATAAAGGAAAGGAAATAAAGAGAGCATATATTTTCATATATATTGTTTTACAAGCATACTATCTTTCTGGCAAGATACCAGGAAACATTATATTCAAATTGTAGTTCTCTTTGAGGAATGGAAAAGCTGGGGAACAGCTACACATAAATCATATATATATATATATATACACCTACACACACACACAATACACACACTTCAAATTATCCTGTATTTTTTAAGAAGACAGGAAAAAAGTTTCACTTAAATATCCTCACTTTAAAAAAAAAGAACAAAAGAAAAAAACCTCACTTAAATATCAAATTCAACTAAATACAGAAAAGATATTCACAACAGAATTAGGTATTATAAATGCAACATTTTACATAAATGTCCTCACTATAGTGACACCATATTAAACTTATATATGACAATAAACTCCAAAGAACCAAATTAAAATTTTACTTTTTTCATTCATCTCTAACCCCATCATTACACAAGATAAGAGAACTTATGTTGCGACCATAGGTTTTTTTCCAAAAAGCACTAGTAAAATTCCACTGATTAGTAAACCAAACATAATTCCAAAAATAGTTATTAGACTATTTTGCATCAACTCAGCAAATAAGAAATTTTTTCTTCAGTATTTATGAATAGGAATTGTGGCTAACAGCATAAGAAATTAAGTCCTAGATAGGAAAAAAGCTCTTTATTTTACAAACTTCACAATATGCCAAAGAGGGCTTCAAACTTATTACGTGTAAATCAAATTTTAATACACCAGGCCATATTTTCAAAGGACTAAGAAAGCTCACTAGTCTTTTGTGAATGTAAGGACCAATTTTGGTCTGTTTTTCGTAACGATAAAAACCCTGTCATCATCTACTTGTTCATTAAGCAAGAAGCCATTTTACATATATATATATTACCATTATATACTTCAACTTTTACCTTCCAACGAACACTTCTTGCTTTCATCTGTGAGATTTTTTTTTAATTTATGCCACTGTATTTCTTACAAATTACAGCATGAGGATCTTGCCAAAAAGGACTATCCTACTGAACATCTCAGTCACAATTTACACATAAAAATGAAGATTAACAAAATGAGCCTCTAATTTATCAAACTCTGTGCTATAATAAACTGGAGTTACATCAGGCTTTGGTATATTTTTCAGATTTTAAGGCAAACAGGGTAACAAAAGTAGATACAGCAATAATATCCATTCCAATTACTTCTTAATTGAAGTTAATTCACAAAATAACCTTCAGGTATTCTCTACGTAGAAAAAGCACAATTCAATAAATAAAATCTCAACCATACAACAAGCTGAATAAGAGGGCTCCTCTGCATCTCAGATATGCTATGTACCTTCAGAATAACTTCATTAATATGTAAAGGTCAGATAAATCAACAACCAATACTGATTGATAATACAGTTGTAAGCAGAAATGTATCATTTGTTGTCACATAAAACCAACATTAGGTGAAAAACCATAGGTGTCTATTACTCAAGATCTTAAAAGAACTTCAGATATCTGGTCCAGTGGTTCTGAATCCTAGTTGCACATTGAAATCACTCTGGGACTGCAAAAATATATACTGATGTCAACTTACTCAGAAATGGGGGATTAAGTAGTTTTTTTTTTTTAATTTTAAGTCCTCAGTGATTCTAATATGTAGCCAGGAATAAGAATTGCCAATATCTCAGACTACAGATGATCCTGAAGGTTATTCTACAAACCTTTAAGATCAGTTCTCCCTTTCAGATCTATCTACCTATGGAAAAGTGAATTCTACATACTTCATCTGAATTTTTAGTAAACCCACTTTAGAGCATTTACGCATGTTAGAATTTCAAACTTCAAGCACAGGGTAATTCATATTCCCCAGCGTTAATGGGGCTGTTGGAGACTTCTCAAAGGTGTTGACAGACCGTACTCCCAGAGGGGGAGGCGGGTCAACCAATAATAGAGGTCTGATTACAGAAGTAGTGCGACAGTGAAAAGCATACTTTACAGCCAGTCAACTCTGGTTCTGCTACACAGTGTTAACTGAAACCTGAGTTTCCTCACCTTTAAGACTGTAATCAACACTTACCTCCTAAACACATATAAACGAGCTAAAATACCTAACTTAGTACCTGGCGATAATAATGGCTCAATTTCCTAAAAATAAGCTAATTAATGCCTGTTGGGCTTAACTAAAAACAGAGGGCCTGGGGAAAGACCTGCCCAGGTCACTCTCCCAGGCCCATTAGCTCCTTTTCACAAACGTCCCCGTTGGCGACTCCAAGCATAGGACTAGCGTGACCAGAAGACCAGGTAACCTCACGCCTGCTGGGATAAATGTCCGGAGACGAGGGATAGGCTTGTAAAGCCGAGAGGGGCCAAAGGCCGCGCATCCCGCCCAAAAAAAGCCAGGGCCGCGGTGCCGCCGCCAGATCTCCGGGATAAACAGAAGGGAGGCCGATGGTGGAGAACAGAGCACGCAAGGTCCCTCACCTTCACCACGGCCGTCCCCCGGCTGCCCTGACGACCACTGTCTAGTCCCGCTCCAGGCTTGTTTACAACCAGGGCAGCCATCCTAGAACGAGCGGCGCAGCAGAGGCAGCCCTCAAGGCCTTCATCTGATGGGCGGGGTAGAGCCACCTACCCAGAAGCCTCGGCGCTCGCCGCTGACGCACAGGCGCAGTACCACGCGGGGCGCTGCTGGGACGGTCTCTTCGCGCATCCTGCCGCCAGCCGCTAGGTGTTTGGGTTCGCAGGCCTGTGCGTGGGTACTTTGTTATTTTTTATTGTTATTATTGACGAGTCTGAAATTGATGGAAGGAGTAAAATTAAGAGAAAAAAGAAGGGATAAAACAAAAGTAAAGTTTTGGGGTGAAATTCCCGCTCCAGGAACGACCTCTTTTCCCCAACTGCAAAACGATGGGGCGAGAGGGGACTACATGTCCCTGCATGCCCTGCGGCTTTTGAACTACAAGTCCCAGCACGCCACGTCTATATCATTTACTCTGCAATGTAGGTATTTGGGAGGCCGTGAATTGTCACCGAGGAGTGGTTTCTTGAAGTCGCGGTGTGTGATTGTGACTGGAAAATAGAGAAGTATTTTATGTATAGGTCTCTAAGAGGCAAGAGATGGCTTTGGTAAAAAAGCGGTTGGGTTCGTAAAGGACGTGGTAAGAAGAGAATTTAAGGCACCACCGGCAGAGAGAAACTGTTGGGAGTGTGTTTGATGCCCTGTCTTCCCGAACGTGCGCTTTTCTGTCTTCTTCCGAGCTGATTGACCCTCTTCAGCTTCCGTAGGCAGTGGGTCCAAAGTGCCGGTCAAAATGGAAGTGAATCCCCCCAAACAGGAGCACCTGCTGGCCCTGAAAGGTAAACTTTTGCGAACTTGACTCCCTTTAATCTGTTTTCTCCCTTTCTCTCACTAGTTCTCGAAGCCTTTGACACATAGACCTGGCCTCTGGGATATAGGCCTCGTCTTCCTTAAACACTGTCAATGCTCGCCCTCCTGCTTGGTTCCTTGGTGCCAAGCGAAAGGAAACTATTTCTCCTCTTTGCTTTTTAGGTTTGAGAGCCCCCGTTAGAATGGAATAGATACCTGGTAAATTACTTACTCTGTTACATGCTGCTGCAGTCACCAGACAGATTTTAGCCGCAGATGCTGACGTCCCCACCCTACCCGGGGAGAGCCTTGTGAACCGAGATGATTAACAGCGGGTATCTAAAGTGGTTTTTCCTTCTGTTTCTTGTCTCTTCATGCGGCAATGACAAAGTTATCAGGCTTCAGCTTCATCTGTGAAATTAGTCTAGTATTGTGCCAAGGATTTAGAAATACATAGTACTACAACATATAATTTAGGTTTGTTAAAACTCACTGTTTACGTCAAAGTATTGTGTATAGGGGGAAATTCATGTCAGTTTGCATACACAACAAACAGTTTTGAGAAAGTTTGATGATTTAATTGGATCATTATTTAGGGGAAATGAGCAGGGCATTCTTTTTCTGGAATTCCTGTTGTTTTGTGAAACCTTTTATTTGAAACGCTTTCAGCTTTATTTCATCTGTTTTCAACTACCACAAATGCACTTATTTCTTGGATGCCCTACTCTGTGGTTACCAATATCTTCTTGGACTGAGCTGAAAAGATGCTCGATAGACATGTGAACTCAAGTGAATTGCACTTACCTAACTTGTGGGATCCATTTTGAGGGACCCTTATCCCTTTAGTTATGTTGTAAGCATCAAACCTTCCAGAAGCTCACCAGTTTCATTTGTAGCATAAAATCATATACTGATAGTTGGGGTTATCAGAACTGTCTCTGGCTATAGAACTAAGAAACTAAAATATTAACTAATGTAATAGCAATAGGACCTGTGAGCTTAGCCTGGACTGAAATGGCTTATTCCTGAAGAAGAGAAATTGTCATGTTCTTTATCTCAGACTCATATGTAGTATGTGAAATATATATTACTTAACTCTCAGAAGTTAAACTTTTTCAAGATCGCACAGCTAGTAAGTGATTGAGGTAATATTTCAACACAAGGCCTTCATCTTTCCAAGACTCCATGTTGCCTCCTAATGAAGGAAAGAGCATTTTCAGATATCATTCCATTAGTAGTTTGATGGGAATTTAGAGCAGTTCTGTTAGCTGATAGGTATCATTTTATACAAATTGGAAGCTATTAAATACAGTTAAATTCCAGTGATGTGGAGGCTAACTGCCGTAGTCCTTTTAGGCTGCTACAGTAGTCTTTCCCAGGTATCTTCTATGTTCCAAAACAGAAGGTTCCTGGAGAAGAGTATTTTAGCAACCTAAAAGGACAAGTGCTTTGAAATTCAGTGTTAGTTTCAGCTTTATTAAAGCTCTTTGGCCCCATTCTTCCCCACTGTTCTAGTTATCCAAGAATTTTCACAAGTTTTAATTTTACCTATGTTGGATGCCAAATATATCAATTTGTATTGTCATATAAGTTTACTTTCATGTGTACGTAAAATATTAAGGAGCTCTCACAACATCAGTGTCCCTGGAATACAACACTGAGTAAGTTCAGACAACAATGAAAGAATTCTCAGTGGCATGTCTTAAAATGTGAAAATGTAAGGAAAAGGGAAGAAAAAAATAAAAGCATTATTAATTCTTGAAAGAATATGCTATCTATATTTAGATCCATATTAAAATTATGGACGTTAAGGATCACAGTCATTTATGAATTTGAGTTGCCAAATCTGTCAGTGGATGTTAACAGTAAGGAAAAGAATTATTATGAGATTGGTTACTTCTTTTGACTTTTCAGAGTCAGTGGTTAAATGAGTATTGTGACATCATGCCAAGGAGACCCCACTCACAGTCATCCCGGCAATGGGAGAACCCCCGTCAAGTAGTTCTCTAATGATTTTTGGAAGAAGGGATTTGACCTCTTGTTTTTTTCTCTGGTAGCTAGGATTTGAAAGAGTCTGCATTATGGCTCAGGCAACTTTGGGCCCGATTAGGAAACCTAACTTGCACATCCTGGTAGGCTCCATTCTTGAGCCTGTGTACTGTATGCTGGAACTTATCGATGACTTAATTTGGGGCAACTTGAAGACGTCTGTGTTCTAAGAGGAAAAAAAGTAAGGCTCCAGTCTTCTTGTTCATCCTCCAAATTGGAATTCAGGAGCCGTGCTACTAAGGTTTTGACACTGCTTAAGTCCCTCATTTATACAAATGAGACTTTGTCAGGAAACTAGTTTCTAGCATGGTTAAAATGCAAAGTTAAACCATTTTCGTGTTTTCAGTATTTACTACTGAGAATGAAATAAAATCATTAAGTATTCTGTCTATATATTTGTTTGGTAGAATTCATGTAATTTTAAAGTATAAAATGATCCATTTTCTTCAAAATAGATTAAAAATTACAGTGATTTTCATTGTCCTCAATTCATGTCTCAAATTTTTTAGTATTATTACATTTTTGTTCATTATCTTCATTTGAATCTAGTATTTTAAAAATCACTAATTTACTTTTTGTTTCTGCTATAGTCTTAAGATTATTATTATCTAACATATTAATATCAGTACTTCCAAATCCATTATATCTCTTCAGTTAAACATGTTGACTACTAGCAGTTTTAGGCTGAAAGGATATGATAGGGCATCTAATCCAGATCCCTTATTTTGGTAAGAGAAAGGATTTCCAGTTTTGTGGATTACATTCACATTTACCAATAGCACTTTGGTAAAATATCATATTGGAATTGGTTTTGTTTTTTTCTTTTTTCCCTGCCTATCTGTGTATAGGCTATCCCTACCATATCTTATTCTTTGCAATACTTCCACTTTAGGTCCTGTTTCCCTCTGATTTGGAAAGAGAGAGAGTCTTGTAATTATAAATTGCATTCTAGCTCTGAGGAGCTCAGCTAAGAAATATTCTCTTCATTAAGAGTAACTGGATTACTGCAGAATGACTACGGAAGTAATATTACATTATCGACCATATGAGAGTGAAACCACACAACTGCCAAAAATTGCAGAGAAAGTAATTCAAGACTTTCCTACACGTCCACTATCAAGATTTATTCCTTGGTTTCCGCATGATGGGTCCAGACTTCCACTCAAACCTAAAAGATTACCACCTGTGATTTCTGAAGAGGCAACTGAAGATGTGAGACAGTACTTAACCATCTCAGAACATGATATTAAATTGCAGAGTTATGATTGCACAGTAGATCTACTGGAGTTTCAACCTAATTTGAAAAAAAAGAAGCACTTAATCCAATCACACACACTGAATGAACAGACTAATTCTGGAAGTCTGGATAAACAATCAGAAAAAGGAAAACGGCACAAGAAGAGGTCTTGGAGTGTTTCACTTCCCAGCAGTAATTGTACTGAAAATATTTTTCCTTTGTCTGAAAAATTGCAAGATAGTTTAAAGGCACTAAATTTGCACTCATTTTATAGAGCAAGATGGACAATAGAGCACACTATTTGTAACAACCAAACTCTGGAAGACATTTGGGCAAAACTCAATCGAATTATCAGGTGCAATGAACTTCCATCTTGTAATGCTACAATTCAGAGACATTTAGGCCAGATATGGGTGTTCTGTGATGTTATGTACTGTGAATATGTGGGAAATCTTCTTAAAGGAAGATTAGCTCTTACTGGGAAGATTAACTTATTTGTGCATAAATATGGTGTTATTTTTAGTATGTAATGAATTCCACTAATTGTCAAAAAGAAAAATATTCTGAATGAACTGAGTAGGAACTGAAACAGATGAATAAATTTTTAATTGTGTGGTAATATATGTAGTTTGTATCCCAGAAATAAATACCAGGTGAATTCCTAGGCTTGTCACTTAAGTCAGGAACTTGCTGCGTTTTACTTTGAGCAGCCTTCTTTTAAATGAATTGTGATAAATTATTATTTTTACTGAATTTAAAGGTAAAATGTTCTATTCCTTTTGTTCTGTTACTTTTCAAATGGTTGAATTAGATATTCCTATGAATTACAGTGACTAGTTTGGATTTTGGTAAATCCCCAAAATCTAATTTTACAGTATTTTTTCTTTACTCACCTAAAGTGTAATGATTTTTTTAAAAATAAAACTAAAACCAGTTCTGTTGGGAATGGTATTCAAGTGCCATGAATGTGGTATTCAAATTGAGAGACCAGCCCAGATTCTGCCGATATTTCCGAAGATATGTAATAGACAATAGTTGATGTGTTGTTCTGAAACAAAAGTATAAAATGTATAATTTGTCTAAGACCATAATATCTTTAAGGCAATAAGCTCTTTTGAAGTGAGGTATCAAATATGGGTAAGAGATCAAGTTATTCTTTATTTAATACAGATAATTCAATCTTAATGACTGTTATTGCTGATTACTAATGCTCTGGTTCTTGGAGTCATGGGTTTCCCATAGCAAAATGTTGTAAATTGGGTTTACACATCATTTTATAAAAATATTCAAAGTGATTATATAATAAAAGTTTTATTAAAAAGTATATTTATTTAACAAATTTGAATGCGTACCATGAGCTAGGTACTAGAGTAAAGTAGGGAAGGAGACAAACATGGCTCCTGCCCTCACAGAGCTAACATAGAGTCACTATTCTTAAGTAGTTAAACTATATCCCTGAAAAAAAACCTGTGAGACTGTACTCATTAGGAAGGCAGAAACACATTTGCCTTGTGGCACAGTGCCTGGCATGGTAGGGGCTCAATAATACATGGTAAATGTGCCTCTGGGGGGGTTTCTCATAGCCTGAGCTGGCTGAGGTTCCTTAAAACATAAGGAGTCTACCAATTTTTAACTAAAGAGGTTATCTTTTCTAATTAGGTTTCACACTATCCAAACACTCTTTTGTTTTTAACTTTTAATACCTTTTTTATTGTCTCAAATGAGACAGCTCTGTAGAAAATAATCATCATGTGCATGAATGCTTCCAAAAGTCTTTAAATGAAAAATCACCAGGTGTAGAGGGAGTTTCCAAGGTAACTTCATCAGTAATTACTTCCTCTTTCGTTCATTAGTCATCTTACTTTTCAATCAAGAGTGCTGGAGAAAAGTCAAGAAGTTATTCATTATTACCAGCGAGCTTTGCAAATAAGAGTTGGCTAATGTTATTAGGCAATCATAAATGGTGGATTTGGGTTTTTTTTGTTCAGGTCTTATTTAGCATTAGGTTGCTAATCAAGGGTTAAAAGTTAGGCAATCATAAGACAGGGTCACTTATATAGACCACAGCATTTCTTTTATGATACATTTTTATTATTTTGCAATGATTATACACAGAACTGAAAATATTCTTATGGGCTTCTTATGAGCAGTTTTTCAATTCAAGAATCACACATTAAAAAGAGCTTCTTTGTCTTCATATGTGGCAGATTTAAATTTCTCTAATTTACTCTGTATAAATTGCTTTCTACCCCTCTGAGAAACAATGAAAAGGTGAATCAGAACTGGGAAAATGAAGATTGAGTTTTACTGCTACTAGTGCCGTGATCTTAAAGGAAGAAGCGATTCACTTATCTACCTAGACAATGCTTAGGTAGTAATTAAGGGCTAAGAATTTAGAATCCACTGCCATGTCTTTGAAGCCTTCTTAGAGTATTGAGAACCTTAGGACTGATGATTCTAGCACTAGCTAATAGTAGGGCTCACCAGTATTTCTGGGTTCCACTGCTAAGTCACAGACATGAGTAAATTGGGGAAACAAAGACATATGCAGGAAGGTGAATCTGAGGGCATTTGGTAAAATGCCGAAGCATTTACTCTAGGAAAGTGGCAACAGTGCCATAATTTTATTTTTCCCTGACGAGCTATCCACTTTCAAATAAATGTTAACTCAAATTCTAAGAAAAAAGATGTGGAGGGCATCACATGAATTTAACTAAATTATTTGCCAACTTAGCAAATAATTTAAAGACCATTTTTTGAAAATTTCTAAGATGAGCTCCTGCATAATGGTTCACTTTGATTTAATCTGCTCAAAACGCCCCAGATTATTCCAAGGTTCACAAACTTGAATGCCTTCAGGAACTAAAAAAGTAAGACTATAGAATGTGGTAAGGACTCTGAAAGTGAAGAAGATTCGACATAATTTTTTTAATGTTCTGGCCAAGCAAAATGTATATGTAAGTTGAACTGGCCTAATTCATTAGTTTATAACCTCAAGCCTATCTTTTTTTTAATTTACTGAAGGCTTTAAAAAGTTTTTTTTGTAAGATTTTAGATGAAACCTGAATTTCATAAGTAAATCAAATGTATTTTGTGAGTTCACTGAGAGTGTTTCTACACATGGCACTAACTATGCGTTGTGTGTAGTGAATATTTGTCACTCGACTAAAAATCACATATTCTTTTTTGCCTCTTTAATTTTTGACCAAGAACCTGCTTTAACATTCAAGACTGGATACATAATTACCATTTAATAACCAGTGCTTTATTGTAGTTTCTCTGCCAGTTTTTTTTAAAACCCTGTTTTTTGTTGATACTTGCTCTTTTCCAACATTGTGTTTAATTTTTGAGTTTCATTAATTCATTATAAGACAGGAAATACTAAGGTTTAAATCTATACTTGATATGGACATACTTTGGATCATCCTTCAAGGAATGAGATAGATTTTTTTATGTTTGTTTTTAACATCTTTATTGGAGTATAATTGCTTTACAATAGTGTGTTAGTTTCTGCTTTATAACAAAGTGAATCAGCTATATATATACATATATCCCCGTATCTCCTCCCTCTTGCGTCTCCATATGTTTTTTTTAGATTCCATATATATGTGTTAGCATACGGTATTTGTTTTTCTCTTTCTGACTTACTTCACTCTGTATGACAGACTAGGTCCATCCACCTCACTACAAATAACTCAATTTCGTTTCTTTTTATGGCTGAGTAATATTCCATTGTATATATGTGCCACATCTTCTTTAAAGGAATGAGATAGTTTTATGTTACAAACTTGGCTTTCTCAGTTTGTGTTTAAAAATCTGCAGTATGACAAATTGTGCTTTGTAGTAATTTTCTTTGCCTCCACAGGATGATAGTATTTCTTACCAACTGCTATCCCCTCTTGCTGATTTTTTACCCTCTTTTGAAAATAGGAAGAAAACTGGTACTTTAAATACCAGCTTGGGATGTTTTTCTTTTTAATGGAGGGTTGTTCTTTACCCACCCTCTACTATCTCATCCCCTAGAAAACCATAGCATCAGTAAAAACTAAGCTTTAAAGGACTTTTGTACATAATGGAAGTTTGAGCATATAGTAAGCAAATAAGCTGGCTACACGTCTAGGTGAATTCAAGAACACTTTTTTTTTTGATCACTCCAAATTTATGTTTATTTTAACTTGTTTACTTTTTACTCTTAACTGAGTATAACTTTCTTTTTTAAAAATTTTTATTGGGGTATATAGTTAATTTACAGTGTTGTGAAGAACACTTTTTAAAAAGTGTTTCAGGATTCCCTTGAGAGTGTATTTCCTCTTTATTTGTTAAGATTTGGTCTCACCTGAAATGAAAAAAAAAAAAAGAGAGAGACAGAGAGCACCAATTGGTGTTAAAATTGAGTTTAGAGTCTTGAAAGATTGTGAAAAAAACTGTTTCCTGTATGTCATTTTCAGAACACCTTTTTATCCCCTGCAGATTGTACTTAATTTTAATATTTTCCTGGTTAAAAGTAAGAGTGAAAGAGGTTTGAAACACTTCCCCATTCACTCCCCCACCCACATCATTGATGTGTAGCTGGTTAATGTCCTGTTTGAAATAGAGTCGGACTTTGAATTCCCATGGGATGTTTCTAATAAAGCATGACATTCCAGGTTTATGACCCTGGGCTTATAATTAATAATGGGGAAAATTATTTTTGAGCAGAGTGAAGTCTGCGGCCATCTATTTAATATAACATTATTTAATGGCCTCAGTTCTTGAAACTTTACATCATCAAAAACACCACTTACTTGAAGATTTTGGTGAGGTGTTAATACTATGTGCCAGACTATGTGTCAGAACTTGTGTCAAGCACCGAGCCCACAAAACTTAACATGATACATAAGAGCCTAAACTTCAAGGAGTTTGGATAGGAGTGCTATAAACTTATAAACTATAAACTTCAAGGAGTTTGGATAGGAGTGCTATAAACTTATAAGTGAATAAACATAATTCATGATAAATACAAGGTGCTATGAGAAAGATGACATTTAAGATAAGATCAAAATGAGAAAGGCACTAAATTTGATATGAATGATATAGCTAGTTAATTAGTAGTTAGGTGGTACATTTTTACATACGTTAACGAATACCACATATTGTGCACTGACCATTTAGATCAATAGTCTTTAAAGATTTGAGTTTTGAGTTGAATGAACATCTTAATAGACTATAAAGAAACAGTCTTCTGGGATTCATTTTCTGAAATGTTTTATGAGTTTGTATGATTTTTACTTCTATATTTTTGTCTTTATTTTGATGTGGTCAAATGTCAATCTTAACAAAAAATTGAAAAAGATTTTTTAATTAGAATGTCCTGTCCCCGCTAGACTAGGTTTAATTTTCACTTTTTCTAGTTTTCTCTTGCTTAATTTTTGTCCAACTATTTGATACATATGCAGCTTGATATTTGAAATGAATTTGTAAACTAAATTTCATTTTTCCCAGATAGTGA
The DNA here is from genome assembly GCF_028564815.1 of Eubalaena glacialis. Classification (NCBI taxonomy): domain Eukaryota; kingdom Metazoa; phylum Chordata; class Mammalia; order Artiodactyla; family Balaenidae; genus Eubalaena; species Eubalaena glacialis. The sequence continues at coordinate 52,240,137 of NC_083719.1, forward strand.
ACCAGTTGTCCTAGCACCTTATAATGTTGATTTGTTTTTGCTGCATCCTAATAATTTTTAAAAATTATCTAACATATCAGTATGGTCTTGTATTAATAAGCCAATTAGTTGATTATGGACTTAAATGTTTTACTACATGTTATGTCCAGTTTGTTTTTTTTTTAAATTTATTTAATTTATTTATTTCTGGCTGCATTGGGTCTTTGTTGCTGCGCGCAGGCTTTCTCTAGTTGTGGCGAGCGGGGTCTACTCTTTGTTGCGGTGCACAGGCTTCTCATTGCGGTGGCTTCTCTGTTGCGGAGCATGGGCTCTAGGCACATGGACTTCACTGGTTGTGGCACGTGGGCTCAGTAGTCATGGCTCACGGGCTCTAGAGCACAGGCTCAGTAGTTGTGGCATACGGACTTAGTTGCTCCGTGGCATGTGGGATCTTCCTGGACCAGTGCTCGAACCCGTGTCCCCTGCATTGGCAGGCAGATTCTTAACCACTGAGCCACTAGGGAAGCCCATGTGCAGTTTTTTATCATTGTTTCCTATTAATTTCTATAGCTTATTTTTATTTATTTGTTTCTCTAGATAAACTTTAGATACATTCTGTCATGTTCCAAGAACAAATACTAGTTTTGGTTGGAATTCTATAAACCTACACATTAACTGACACTTTCATAAATTTTACAAAGAATTACTATTACTTAAAGGGCCACTTACTGAACTTCAGTGGCCTATGATTATAACCAAGGAATAAAGTTAACAAAAATCCTTTTGGCATAAAATTATTGTTTCATATTCAGAATGGTGCATCTAAATTCTTGTCCCTATCAGACTAATATTGGTTAATATTTTGTTGATATTGTTTACAGTGAAGTCATTCAAGATTTTTTTAAAGCCTTATTCTTGTAATATACTGTAAGCTTTGAAATTATTTTATTTTCTACTTTTTGTATAATGAGCCATATTGCGTTTGCATTTAATTTTTATAATTCATTAGGTTGTAAATAAAAGCAAAATTGTTCTTTCTTTTTGTCATATATAAAATTCTTTTTGTTATATACTAAGATTTTTATTAGTAAATCATTGCTGTGTGATAATCTTAGGAAATACTTAATATTATATTGTTTGGGAAGTATTCAGATTATATTTTATACTAGTATAAAATTGATGACTACCATACATTCAACTTGCGAATACTGGCATAAAATGGTATTAATATTTTCTTTCTTTCTTTCTTTCTTTTTTTTTCTACTTTCCCAATTCACAGTGATGCGGTTGACTAAGCCTACTTTATTCACCAATATTCCAGTAACATGTGAAGAGAAAGACTTACCTGGTATGACACATGCTTTATCCTACTTGCACCTAGGGAAAATTTGAAACCTGGATTGCCTTACCTTGGAATAAGCCTAACCTTGCCAATCTTATGCTAACTCTTTACTGCATTATTTGTTGCCTGTTTTTGTACGTGTGAATGGTGGCCATCTGAGTAATAGGTCTCAGTCATAATCTATACATCAAAATACTATTGATATCCCAGGCAACAAGAGACTTTTATTTTAGTTTTAGTGAAAATACATTCCTCATAATGACACTATTAAAATTTCATTTATCCTCAAATGTTCCATCAATGTATGTTAGCATTCCCTTTATTTAAAAATCATTGGAGCTTTCTATATATCTCATGACCTACATTTTCCTTTGTTCCTGAAGTGTTCATTTTCTGTAGAAACAGAATTTTTTTGGCATGCATTTGTTGTAGTGAAGATTAGAAATTAGATTTTTTTAAATATAATTTTTGTTATGAGATTATTTTTTTAAATATCTCTCCCAGCTGTTTCTTCACATAAATAAAAGTTATTTCCAAGGTAGGTGTTAGAATTTGATGTTTTTCTCTTTCTACAGGAGACCTCTTTAACCAGCTCATGAGAGATGATCCTTCAACTGTAAATGGTGCAGAAATTTTAATGTTGGGAGAAATGTTGACTTTACCACAGAATTTTGGGTAAGAATGATATGTTCACATTAGAAACACAACAACACTCTGAAGCCATTACAAATCATGTTTTCAAAAAGTAACTGTGGGATGGCAAAATGCTCATGATACATGTATGTGGCTGAAAACAAAAAAAAGTTTTACCAAAATTATGCTATGTGATTCTGGTTTTTTTTTTAATTAAAAAAGTAAGATGCATACCAAAATATTAACAGTGGTTCCTAGGGTGGTAGAATTTTAACTTTCTGCTTTAGATCTTACTATATTTTTTAATGCCTACATATTCCTTTTATTTTAACTGATTTAATCTCAGTGTCTTTCAGAAGCAGCTCTTTTATTCACCATCACAGCCCTTTACCAACTTAAGTTATTGGACTTGTCAGCTCATTAGGAGTTCTAAATATTTTATTCCTTCTCTTGCTCTTAGCTATTCTCTTACTCTAGATAATTACTGAGGTAGAAGTCCCTGGTTCCATTCTGTTTGCAACTGAGACAATTTTAGACCAAAAGGAATTTTTCAGGTTTTTTCAAAAGGTTTACAGAATGTAAAACTAGTCATTGACTAGTGTCTTGAAAGCTTAGAAATATATTCATGTAAAAAACGTATTCATATTAAAATATTTTTATAAATATATCTACATGTATTTATATGTTTATATGCATTATGTATATAACATATACTTATAAAGTAATGCCACTAGTCATTATTTTTATTAGAATGACTTAGAAAAAGAAAAAGAAAATAAATTGGTAAAAAATACTCTGAGATCACTAACTTGGTCTCTTCTAGATTCGGGGCATAAGTTATTTCAAAAACTGCCTTTCTCTAGCCTCCTCAGTATCAAATCTTCAGACTCTTAACATGGATCTGATTTCAATGACTTATTTTTAGGAGGGCTGGCAGTTTTGGCAGTAGTTGAGGGTCAAGATATATAGCATGTTTTATAGATTAAATCTGTATTTTTAATTGCACTAGGTAATGAGTGAGCAGTCTAGTGTAAACAAAGAAATATTGAAATAGTATTTCACCTGATCTCTATCCTTTAGTAATTTCTCCATTTGACATTCTCAGTGGTGCACAAATAGAAGATTTATGATAAAAGTTGAATGGATTTCTGCCTAAAAATTTATTTTATTTCACAGGAATATATTTTTGGGAGAGACCTTTTCCAGTTATATCAGCGTTCATAATGATAGCAATCAAGTTGTAAAAGATATATTGGTTAAAGTAAGTGGCATTCTTATTTGGGATCATTTTTTTTAACTTTTTAATTTCTCTTCTTATGTTTTGAAACTTCATTAAAATGCCTGCTTGATACTGGACTTTTTAATTGTCATTAATAACAACTATTAATTGAACACCTAAAGTTCTAAGATATGCTATGCACAGAATCATTTTTCCTTATCCTCAAAATTTGTGATAGCTTGGATGAGAAAATGTACCAAAGGTAAATAACACTTTAAATTTTTGTTAATAATTTGTGATTAACATAATAAAATTTGAAAGAGGAGGAAAGATCACTGGGGATTGCATCATTCAGGAAGGCTTATTGAAGGAGAGGGAGCACAAGAGGATCTTGAAAGAATGGCAGGATTTAGAAGAAAAGACAAAAAGGGACATGGTAATCGGAAGCAGAGACATAGGAATACGTAATGTGTTCTTGTAGTAGTGAACAGAATTCACTTAGTAAGAGTAGGTAAGGTTGTAGAGATATGTAGTAGCCATACAGTGGAGCATCTTAAAAGCAAGACTAAGGCTAAGGTTATTTTAAGACAGTGTGCAGTCAGTGGAGACTTTTGAGCAGAGGTATTCAGGCTATGTTGGAAGACTGTCATGAAAACATTGTATGGGATGGTTTGTAGGAAATAGGCCAGTTAGAATATTCTTGCAGTTTTGAGAAATCAAGAGAGAGAATATGCTAGCTCAGTTAAACAACTGGAAGTTTATTCCCAAAAAGAAAGGGCATAAAAAAAGGAAAAATTCATCGTATGTTGTTGAGAAGTGGTCAAAGCTGTCTTCAAGTGGTGAGTTTAGGTCACTAGAGCATCGCCTATGGAAGGGAAAGGGAAGTCCAGTTAGAATGAGATTGAAAAATGATCAGCAAGTACTAGAATTGAAAAGGATCTCAGAGAGCAAATATTCCAAGTTCCGTATATGACCCAACTTCCAGAAACTGGATGCAAATTTTTGCATACATGTGCATATGTTTGTCACTCTATGGATAGGGTTTCTGCCTTTCATTAGATCAGGGGTTGGCAAACTACAGCATGCAGGCCAAATTTGATCCATTGCCTGTTTTTGCAAGACAGTATGAAGCTATGCTAAGAAAGAGCTAAGAAAGGTTTTACATTTTTAAATGATTGAAAAGAAACAAAAGCTTATTTTGTGATGTGAAAATTATATAAAATTCAAATTTCAGTCTGTAAGTAAAATTTTATTGACACATAGCCACACTCATCCATTTATGTATTATCTGTGGCAGATTTCAAGCTACAACATCAGAATTGTGTAGTTGCAACAAACTGTATGACCAGCAAAGTCTAAAATATTTGCTATCTGACCTTTTAAAGAAAAAGTTTGCTGACCTCTGCATTTGATTATGAAAAGGACTGACTTTCAGAACTTCTAGAATGTATACTTTTTTCCTGTCATACAGTTGGCATTCAGTAAATGCTGAATTTATTTTTGTAAGATGAATAAATCAGCAAATGTGTGTAATTTAAGTCAATGTTAAAAAGAACAAATATTACCATAATGTATTTCTTATAAAATATGTGATTATATTTCTGTGGGCTCTGCTCAGTTTTAATTTCTATAAAGGCAGTGGTGTTTGGCATAATAACAGAGATAGCTAATGTTTATTGGGCAGTACAGTGCCCACCAAGGGTCTTCTTACTCTTAACTAATAACTATCATTTTGTTTATCATTTTACAGACTCCAATTACATATAAATTGGCTCTTCTTTGCCTGCTTTTCTTTAGTTCCCCTTAGTAAATTTTCATTCAAATCTATATTTCCTTGGGTGCCTTATAATTATCTCCAAATGTTTTTATGAGGGTATTTAATTCACTTTGAATATTGTGTTGCAGTTTTCTTCTGTTTCACTATTGGTTTTGGGTGGCAGTTTGGATCAGTGAATTGTTAAAATTATCATTGTGTGTTTTTTTTAATAGTATTTTTGTATAGATTAAGACTGTTGCTAGCTTTGCATTCTGTGAAATGCAGTTTGGGGTGCTTTGATATTCTTAGTTCAAGAATACTCTCTTAGAGCCTTGCAAGCAAAGTGTCGTTTCTTTATCGGGTGGCTTTTGGGAGGGTGGTGGAAGAAGAAAGGGTTGAGTGTTCCTCATTTTTTCTCTTTCTTTTAAGTGACAGCATCCTCAATTTTCTCCTCCTGCTTCATTTTCTCTTCACTGACAGTTTCCAAAAGGTTCTTCTCCTTTTTAACTCTCTTCTTCCCCTGAATTGTTATCTTTCCAGAATTGCCTCTTCACCATTAAACGTACTGTTATGTCTCCTGTAGGCTGTGCTCTCATCTTCCAGTAATGCACTTTCTCAGTATTTTGACACTTCGGATAGACTTTGTCTTTCTGGCAGTACTTTTCATCATTCTTAGGCCTGTCTCTACCTTCCTTTTCTCTCTTAAGCTCAATTTTTCATGAACTTCTCTTGTTCTTTGCAAAGGCTTATGACGAGAGCATGAGAAATAGCTTGCAGAAATTTGAAGTTTAGACATTTGCTGCTCTCTAGCTATACTAACACTGAGTTTGTATAGTTTTTAAATTTTATTTATTTATTTGAGGATGACTCGGGAGATTCAGTTACTCTACTGCCATTACTTCAGCTACTCAGAATTCTGCTCTCAAAAGTTTAATTTGTTATAGCTCTTGGAATTTTGGAATGTGGAAAAGAGATTATGAATCTGTACTTTTTAAATTCCTGTACTGACATCTTAGTGTTGTTTTTGAGAATAAAAATGCTATATAATCTATCATGTTTAACTGGAAACCACTAGGGTGTTTTTTGTTTTTTAATTGAAAAATAATTTTCAGCAATAAGTCTGGAAACCTTAGCATGCTACCAAAAAATAAAGTGTTCTATAAACAAAAGACAGCGTAGTGTACTATAAATAAAAAAATAGTAGGGACTTCCCTGGTGGTGCAGTGGTTGGGAGTCCGCCTGCCAATGCAGGGGACACAGGTTCAAGCTCTGGTCTGGGAAGATCCCACATGCTGGGGAGCAACCAAGTCCGCGAGCCACAACTACTGAGCCCGTGTGCCACAACTACTGAAGCCTGTGCGCCTAGATCCCGTGCTCCGAAACAAGAGAAGCCACTGCAATGAGTAGCCTGCACACCACAACGAAGAGTAGCCCCCGCTCGCCACAACTGGAGAAAGCCCACACGCAGCAACAAAGACCCAACGCAGCCAATAAATAAATAAATTAATTTTTAAAAAAATAACTTTAATGATCTGTACCATTGGTTGTTTATTTTTATTTTATTTATTTATTTTTGGCTGCATCAGGTCTTAGTTGCAGCTTGCAGCCTTCTCTCTAGTTACGTTGCATGGGCTCCAGAGTGCACAGGCTCTGTAGTTGTGGCACACAGGCTCAGTAACCCCGCAGCATATGGGATCTTAGTTCCCCGACCAGGGATCAAACTGGCATCCCCTGCACTACAAGATGGATTCTTAACCACTAGACCACCAGGGAAGTCCCTGTACTATTGGTTCTTAAACTTTATAAGGTATTAAAATCGTCTGGAGGACTTTTTAAAACACTGATTGCTGAGCCTCACCTCCAGTGTTTCTGATTTAATCAATCTGAAATGGTGCCCAAGAATTTACCTTTTTTTTTGGCCACACCGCGGGGCTTGTGAGAGCTTAGTTCCCCAACCAGGGATCAAACCCAGGCCCCTGACAGTGGAAGCGCAAAGTCCTAACCACTGGACCGCCAGGGAATTCCCAGAATTTACATTTCTAACATGTTCTCAGGTGATGCTGATTCTGTTAGTCTGGGAACCATACTTTGAGAACCAATGGTGTGTAATAGGCATTTGCTCATTCATTCAACAAGTGTATATTCCAGGCACAATTCTAGATACTGGGGTTATAGCAGGAAACAAAAGAGACAAGGCCTCTATTCACTTGAAGTTTAGTCTAGATGTTTTTAAATGCTTTTTTCTTATTTTTTAACATGAATTCCTTAATTATACCAAACTCTCTCTTGATCTTGAGCTTATACACTTAAGGTGTTTTGCTTTTTTTAACTTACTTGAAATGATTCTCCATTTCCCCTTTCCTCTCTCCCTTTTTAAATCCTGTTCACCCAAAAACCAATTTGCAGCATGAAGCCGACCCTGTAATTTAAATTGTATTCCCCTACCCCAAGCCAGCCCTCCATTCCTCCTTTACTCTATATTATTTTCCCCAAACATTTAAATTCCCTAGGGGCAGGGATTTTGGTCTGTTGTTCACTGGTGTATCTCCAGCTCCTGGAAAAGCCCTCATAGGTAATTAGGAAATAAATGTTAAGTGCAGCAGTGTTTATAAGATGAAAAAGGAGAAAAGTAAAAGTGTTCAGCCATATATAATACATGCTGTAGTTATGATTAATGTTTAAAAAATGATACATAGGAAAACACATTGGACAGAAAGCCCATGGGTTTGACTGTTTCTTTTCTTTTCCCCCTCTTCTCTAATTTCTAAAATGTTTGTTAAAGAATTTTGAATTTCAGCTTCATTACTTATTAGTTGTATAACCTAAGGGGAGTTGTTCCTTCTATGTGCTTTGGTTTGTCTGTAAAATAGGGATAGTATAATGACCTGCTTCAGGGTTGTGGGCATTAAATGAGTAATGTGCTTAGACCAGGGCTTTGCACATAGTAGGTGCCCAATAAATGTGAGCTACTGCTGTTTAATAACTGAATATAATAACAAAAAAGACAGCACTAATAAATATCCCACTTAGAAGTGCCTGCATTAAGAATGTTAGGTTAGAATTAACTGCAGAAAACGTGTTAACTGATTTAAAAAAAAAAAAAGCTTTTAAAAAATCTGCGCCCTTATGGACAAAACCTCCCCTAATCCCCATGACTTAATGTGATCTTTGCTTTCTCTGAATTTTACTTGACATTTGCCTTGAAGTTTTATCATAACTTCATTCAGTATGCAACAAACATTTATTAATTGCCTACTGTGTGCCAGGCACCATGTTACAGTGGTGAACAAGAGAAGGCAAGAGGTTCCTGCCTCAACAGACCTTACATCTTTGGTAGGGGAGACAGAAGAAAACAGGTAAACAAAATCATAAATAAGGTAATTATAGATCGTAATAAATGTTACAAAGAAAGTTAAAATTGAATGTGTAGAAAGTAGCTGAGATTAAGGGAGGATGCTATTTAAGAGAATTAGAGAAAATGATCAATGTTCAAAAGGAATAAGGGAGGGAATATGATAGAAAGTAACTTGGTAGGGGCAAGAGAGAAGGTGATCCTTTCTTAGTTGATGACTTTAATGCTGATCTCTAGTTCTACAAATCAGCTGGTCTCTGACATCTAATATTGTTTTGAATGATTATTTACCTTTTACCTTTTAGTGTTATATACTAACACATGTGTACACATGTATATATGTTTCTGTAATATCCATCTGTATATATATAAATTTCAAAACCGTATGTTCATACTGATGCCCCAAATTCCAGCCCAGCACCAAAGGTTTCATTGCAGGCTTCTCCCTTTCCTTATTTGTACCTTTTTTTCTCCAAAGGTGAGAAACTTGTCTCTTGTTATCCATAATATACATATTTTTTGTTTAGTCCTAGTATACATGTAGAAGTTTCAGAATTGCTAATCCATACCCCTGCAAAACAGCAAATGGGCTAGCTAGAGTAAAACATTTGTGTACCATTCTTTTCATTTTTAGCTTTTGTCTGCCAAACTTAAGTTAGTTCTTTTTTTCCCTTTCCTCCTCCCAGCATGTTTGTGTTCATTTGTAATACAGTTAGGTTCATTTGGTACTGTTTGTATTCCATTTTGGATTCCCCCTACTTTGTAGCTGATTTTATCAATATTTATTTTTAGGTGTGTGTGTGTGAACCATTACCCTGTTCCTAAGCATCAGAGCTATACAAAAAGATGTACACAGAGACTTGTTGCTCCCTCTTCATCCCTACTTCCTTGTTCTTGTTCCCCTATTCTTTCCACCCATACTTATCCACACCCTGTAGGTAACCAGTCTCATTTGGATTTTATTCTCTCTTTCAAGGCTGATCTTCAGACAAGTTCTCAGCGTTTAAATCTTTCAGCCTCCAATGCTGCAGTGGCTGAACTTAAACCCGATTGTTGTATAGATGATGTCATACACCATGAAGTAAAGGAGATTGGAACACACATGTAAGAATTAATTTTACTAGATCTCAGAGGCTTTTACTTATATATGCCTTTATTTGAAATTTTTGCCTTATTTCCACTTATTCCACTTGTTATTAAGCCTAAGAACCTACTTCAGAAGGAATTTTATGTACCATGTTTACATGCTTGCCAGAAACAAACTTTAAACAAAATGTTTATTTTTGAAAGGAAACAATGTCTTAATTTATCTTCACTTATCTCTAGTTTCATTTTTGCATCTACAATCTTATCTAAAAATAAAAATCCATGCAAACCTTTAAAACCCAGGTAGCACTCTAAAAGTACATTTATTCTTTTGAAATGCTAACAACTGATGTTAATAACATTTATTTTTAAATTCACAATTTTTCAGTTCTGTATTTAGCTGTATAAATATACTCTACCCTGAGAGTTCAAAAATAGAGAACCAAAGTAAAGGTATGAGGGAAAAAAATCTCAAATTCTGTATTCCTGGCCTGTGTATGTATTTGAATGTGAATGCTGTATTTTTCTTTGTCTGAGAGGCAAATATGAAAATTTCAGCCAGCTAAAGTAATTTTAGACTTCTCTATCTGCCTTACCACCCCCATATCCAGTTGATTCACAAAGTCCTGTTAGTTCTTGTTAACTATCTCTCAGTAGCCTCTCTTCATCTCCACTTAACGTCACCATTTTTGCTTCTCTTCTTTGTCTTAAAGAAATATGTAATATTATCTATTATTTAATTCATTTTGGTGACAAGCTCTGTTGTAGGCACTTTTTAATATATATTCTATGGTTGGTATGAGCTTTGAGTCAGATTTTCTGGAGTTCAAATTTTAGCTTGATAATTTATTTAATTATGTGATCTTGGATAAGTCACTTAGCACTTCAGTGATCTCCTACTACCCTTAGGAAATTCTAACTATATAGGTTTTGCAGAGCTCTCCACAACTAATCCTTACCAACTACGTACTCTAGTTCTCACCTTCATGCTTCCTTCCCTCTCTACTCTGCAGCCATATTGGACTTCTTTTACCTCTGAACTGCTCTGTGACTTGAAATGTATCCTTCCCTTACAAAGGAATGCCTGTGTCATTTTGTTTAGTTTACTTTTACTTCGTCATATCTCAGATTCATCATGACTTTCTCAAAGAGACTTTCTGACCGCCTAGACTAGATAAAATCCCCCTTCTTGTCTATTTTATAGCATCCACAACTTGTCATTTTTTTCTATGTCTTTTATGCTTGACATTACTTACTGAGTGCCTGC